>NC_137281.1:75665000-75782500 GCF_054371585.1 Giraffa tippelskirchi | reverse complement strand
AGTGATCTGCACATCCCAGCAACCCCCAGGGTGCCTTGGCCTTCCCTCCAAAGTAGCAGTCAGATGTCTAGTATCCAGAAGTTCTAAGGGCAAGTGGGTGGAGGGCCTCTCATTTCCAGGGGGAGTCCAGGAGATCCCAGTGCTGTCTATCCATGTGAACGGTGCTCCAGTGTAGGCTGTTCCTCAGTGGGAGGCCTGCCCCAGCCTCACCCCACCTCTGGGGACCACCGTTTATAACCTGAAGGGGATGAAGAAGCCGGAGGTCCAGTGAGCAGATCTCATGGGCTGGGGTGGGGGCCGGGGGTGTCATGGAAAGAGCATTAGCCTAACGGGACTGGGGTTCTCATCTCGGCTCTGCTACTTACTCACTGTGTGTCTTTGGAAAGTCCCTTCTACTTCTCTGAGCTTGAGTTTCTTGTCCTCAAACTGAAGGGTTTGATGAGAAGATGTCTAAAGTTTTCATTTCTCATTAAACTTCTAGAATCCTAAGAGAGCAGAAGGTACACAGTATCTCTGGTCATCTCAAGCTCCAACAACCCATGGAAAACTTTCTTCAGTGACGAAGAGCTCTCTTGTAACATGATTTCTAAAATAATGGACTCCTTTAACAAGACTAATGTAATGAGCAAAGTGTTCATGAATCTGAAATAATGTATTAAATTTCATATGGCCTTTTAAAATTAAGGGAGAGGAGATATTGAACAAAATGTTCCGTGGATATTATGAACTTAAAAGGCTTGAGAAACTACTCCATTAAGTTAGTAAATATTTGCCAAACCTCTGCTCCATGCCAGGCACAGTGCTAGGCACTGGGAACACCAGGATGAATAAGACAGTCCCTGCTTTTTGAGGAAATTAGGGTGTAGTGTGGGCAGACAACATGGAAAAGGTCATTTCCAGTTACTGTAGTAAGGATACTGACAGAAATGTGCCCAGAGTGCCAGGGGGCTGGAAAATGTCCTAGAAAGATCTCTTGTGGGAAGTGGTAATTGAACTGACTTTGAAAGAAGTAATTCAGGCCTTTTTTGTTGAACCCAAAATTCTACAAGGCTTTCCGGTTTCAGCCTAGTCATTACCTTTACTGTTAAGCTCAGAATTTATTGGCTTTTTTTTCCCCAGAAGAGACAATAATGTTGACTAGCAACCCAGGAGGGCTTTTGAGAACAGGGGAGGAGGGTCAAACTCTCTTAGCTAATTCCTTTCCATTTATTCTATACATTGGTATCGGTTTTGGTGAGATAAGTTTCTTTGGGCTCATCTTTTCAATGTCCTGAAATAAATTCCACTGACAGAAAGGCAGACTTAAGATCGCTGATTGGGTCACTTCTAGTTCTTCGGCCATGGCGCTACTCCCTGAACTAGACTATTCCTGTCACCAAGTTGTTCCTCAAAGCTCTTAGTTATTGTAGGTAAGAATGAAGGGAAAAAGAGACGCCCCAGAGCAACTTAAGGCAGATCTAGAGAGCCTAAGACCTTCACTGAACTATAGTCGGTGTCTTAAGTCTGCACTGGGTGTGCTCCCCATCCACTTAAATTTACAGCATTTCCAACTGCAATTCAACTTTCTTTTCAGAAACAAAATGAAAACTTTATGAAAATGCCACTCTGGACCTATTATATATGGGTTTTCAACAGACAACAGTATTTTCTGGGTTTCGAAAGACAGAAAATGTGTATATTGAGTTGTCGAGAGAGGACCTTGTCTATTTCAAAGGAGAATCTATAGGGACTTCCCTGGTGATCCAGTGGCTAAGACTCTGCACTTCCCATGCAGGGGATGTAAATTCAGTCCCTGGTTGGGGAACTAAGATCCCATATGACACATGGCACGGCCAAAAATTTGTAAAAATAATTTCAAAGGAGAATCTATGACAGAACACTGAAGAGATGGACCATGAGCTCCTAGAAGAAGAAACTGGCCTCTAGGTCTTCGAGACAAGTTTGCAGAGACAGCACAGCTCTCTCTGAACAGAACTACGATAGACCTAGTAAGTCTGAATATCAGAGGGATCTCCCCTCATTGTGTCCTGTGGACATGAGAGAAAACATTGGGTATGATGCCTGAACCATGAGGTGGATTCATAACCAGTTAAATGACTACCCTGAAAGCGTGCTCATGTGGATTCATGTCATCTTGGAAGGAGTCTGTAGTATTAAGTCCTAAAGTCCTAGGGAGCTGCTTTGCGTCTTTTTGAAACAAGACAGGGAGGAAAGAGTATAACGGAAAAAAAGAGAAAGGAAGGAAGGAAAAAGGAAAAGGAGTAGGGACTAATTAGCCACAGGGCTCTGACCATAAGCTGGTCTCGTTTTGCATTTATGTCCTCTTGGAAGATGGCGTAGAGAGTGGGAGCAGCAAAATGGCAGGTGACGCTGGTCAGCATGAGGATTGGGAGGTGACACGTCCTTGCCAAGAGCAGGGCAGTCAGCCAAGTGGAGCAAGATGAAACGTATCTAGGATGAAGGCAGGTTTCCACCCACAGGCCCAAAACATCAGTTGTGCAAGTTAAGATGAGAGACGCATGAATTAGCCACTGCACTTACGAAACAGATACACATCTCGAAAGTCAAAGGGTTTGAACTGACTGTACACTCATGGGCAATGAGGTCAGATAGTCTACTTCTTAGACTAGAAGGAGGGAGTTGATGGTTCTCCTTTACTCTGAACTATTCAGACCATATCTGGAAAATTCTACCCAGTTTAGGACTCTGTATTTTAAGAAGCATATAGACAAACTGAAAAGTATCCAGAGGAATGTTTTTACCTAGGATAGTGAAAACCTAGTGTCTCCTTGGAAAAGAGAAGACAGAAGGCCATAGCACTAACTTCACAGGCTTGAAAGGGAATTTGATTTGAAAGAAAGACAAATCTGGGACAGATCTAAGGAAGACCTTTCTAGCAAGACTGCTAAAAATTAAAATAAGCCACCTTGGGATGAGTGATGTTTTCATCCACTGAGAGTGTTTTAACATGGGCTGAGGGCTGCCACTGCAAAATAACATAGAAGGGACCCTCTCTTTGTGTGCGAGTGTGCATGTGTGTGGGTACAAACATACATACAGGCTTTCTTGTATATGTTCTTAGAGCAAGTACTGTGGGCCAGCCAGTGGGAATCCCAAGACAGTACCTTCCACAAACGAGACAGATCAGAATCACAGCCCAACAAGACATGTGCAGTCCTAGATAAGTGAAAAATAAGTGCAATAAAAGAGAGACAGAAAGTTACTAGCTCTACCGCTCAGTGACAGTGAATTCTGAGCCAGGCAAAGCAGAGGGAAGAGTGGTGCCGTGACATCCAGCTGCAGGAAGTCACTGGTGTGTGGGGAAGGTGAGCTGGCAGAGGTAGGCTGACCCTGGGGAGGGAACTGGCAGAGACCACTTAACACAGGCATTTCAGACAGTGATGCTGCTGACAGAAAGGAAGGACCGGGCTCAGGGAGACAGGTAATGGGAGACTAGATAATCATTTCCATCTCTCAGAACCTTAAGTTCATGGATTAATTTAAATGTGAGCTTTTTTTTGGATAAAAAATGTTTTTAAGGAGCTAATAAGAGGACAGCTCTAAATTTATGCAAAAAAGAGTTGTTTGTCCCTATCCATGAAAATCAGCAGAAGAGGTTTGGGTAGGTCTGGTAGCATGATCCTGGGTAATGGAGACTTGGTCTGGGGCAGGGTCAGGACTGACCAGGGGTGCTGTCCAAGAAGAGGAACAATACAGAGCTCCTAAACACACTCCGTCAGCGTTGTACAAGTAAGTCTGTCTAAACTGAGGGTAAATTCACATGGAGAATTAGAAATTGAGAGAACGCTCTCCAACCACTGGAGCTCTCAAAGATACTAACACCTGAGCCAAGGAAAAGTTGCCTCTGACCTGGGGAATTGGCCTGGCCCTCACAGCCAGGCCTTGGTATTCTGCTGAACATAAACAATGTCACAGTGTAGCAGCCCTGGACACGGCCATTCGGTGACCATGATGGGTCTAGACAAAGCAAGACCTCCACAAAAACAGAAGACTATTGTCCAAACCACAAAAATGGCCAGTCCCCTATCTGGCTAATGGGGGTGACGGCTGCTGATTTTGCCAATTACAACAACAGCCTTGCTTCACTGTTCTCATCTTCTAGAGAAGATGTTTTAAGATACCCACTGAAGCTCTACTCTACTTCCTGATAGCATCCAAGGCAAATCCAAGCCCCATGTCTTTGAGCCCTTCCCCAAATCATTTAACACAAGTCCAAGCCCTTTAACACGTCCTTTCTAACCCCTCTTCCTGAGATGCCTCATGGTTCACCACGGTGCATGTTCTCTCTCAGTGCAGTACATCAGCAAGGCCATTTATTCCTGGTGGTCTTTGGTTGGAGGGCATTGACACACCATAACAGTTTATTTTACCCCTAACCTTTTTTCTCTGGGCTTCAGTGTGTCCCTGAAGTTTTCTGGTCAATATTATATACCACTCACAATGGTAGGCTAGAGCACATACTGCTTCAAGCACAAGATCTCAGCTGTCCACTTTGTTCACTTGATGCATTTCAAGATCCAGCTCAAATATCAGCTACTTCTGTGAAGACCTGGTATCTCCCTTGAAATGATCCATCCCGGAGATGCTACCACACATGGTACTAACCTCAGTTAGCAGATATTCAGTAAGTATTTTTTTTACAAATATTTTTAAACACTCCCCATAGAGTATAAATTTATTGAGAGCAAGTGCTGTGCTGTGCTAAGTCACTCAGTCATGTCCAACTCTTTGAGACCCCATGGACTGTAGCCTGCCAGGCTCCTCTGTCCATTGAATTCTCCAGGCAAGAATACTGGAGTGGGTTGCCATTTCCTACTCCATATTGAGAGCAAGAACTCTGTCTTATTCATCTCTGGGTCCTCAGTGTCTAATGTGGTTCATATAGAAAGTGTTCAATGAAAGGTCATTAAATGAGTAAATGGTCAAATGGATGAATGAAATGTTAGACCTGGAAAGGACCTAAACAGTGATCTAGCCTATGGGTCTCAAACTCAAATACCTATTGGAGCTCAGCAGGTGATGGAAGGAGGGGCTTCTGGTTTCCTGGACAATACGTGCCCCATCAATCCCAGTGAATTGTTGCTAGGAGGGAGAGTAGGTTTACTGTTGCCAGGATCTTCTGATTTTTAAAGAAAAGATAGATATACCTCATTTTTTTTAATGTTTGAAACGCTGTGTGGGCCTAATGCATCCATGGACCAGATTTACTTTCTGTTCTGCCAATTTGTGACTCCTGATCTTAGCTGACCCCTGATTTTATGTAAGCAGTTCATGATCTGAGCCACAGTCTGCTCCCGGTCTTGTTTTTACTGACTGTATAGAGCTTCTCCATCTTTGGCTGCAAAGAATATGATCAATCTGATTTCGGTGTTGACCATCTGGTGTTGTCCACATGTAGAGTCTTCTCTTGTGTTGTTGGAATAGGGTGTTTGCTATGACCAGTGTGTTCTCTTGGCAAAACTCTATTAGCCTTTGCCCTGCTTCATTCTGTACTCCAAGGCCAAATTTGCCTGTTACGCCAGGTGTTTCTTGATTTCCTACTTTTGCATTCCAGTCCCCTCTAATGAAAAGGACATCTTTTTTGGGTGTGAGTTCTAGAAGGTCTTATAGGTCTTCATAGAACCGTTCAACTTCAGCTTCTTCGGCGTTACTGGTCGGGGCATAGACTTGGATTACTGTGATATTGAATGGTTTGCCTTGGAAAGGAACAGAGATCATTCTATCGTTTTTGAGATTGCATCCAAGTACTGCCTTTCGGACTCTTTTGTTGATCATGATGGTTACTCCATTTCTTCTAAGGGATTCTTGCCCACAGTAGTAGATATAATGGTCATCTGAGTTAAATTCACCCATTCCAGTCCACCTTAGTTCGCTGATTCCTAGAATGTTGATGGTCACTCTTGCCATCTCCTGTTTGACCACTTCCAATTTGCCTTGATTCATGGACCTAACATTCCAGATTCCTATGCAATATTGCTCTTCACAGCATCGGACTTTGCGTCTATCACCAGTCACATCCACAGCTGGGTATCGTTTTTGCTTTGGCTCCATCCCTTCGTTCTTTCTGGAGTTATTTCTCCACTGATCTCCGTTAGCATATTGGGCACCTACTGACCTGGGGAGTTCCTCTTTCAGTGTCCTATCTTTTTGCCTTTTCATACTGTTCATGGGGTTCTCAAGGCAAGAATACTGAAGTGGTTTGCCATGCCCAGTGGTCTCCAGTGGACCACATTCTGTCAGATTGCTGGGAGAAATATCAATAACCTCAGATATGCGGATGACACCACCCTTATGGCAGAAAGTGAAGAAGAACTAAAGAGCCTCTTGATGAAAGTGAAAGAGGAGACTGAAAAAATTGGCTTAAAGCTCAACGTTCAGAAAACTAAGTTCATGGCATCTGGTCCCTTCACTTCATGGGAAATAGATGGGGAAACAGTGGAAACAGTGTCAGATTTTATTTTTCTGGGCTCCAGAGTCACTTCTGATGGTGATTGCAGCCATGAAATTAAAAGATGCTTACTCCTTGGAAGGAAGGTTATGGCTAACCTAGATAGCATATTTAAAAGCAGAGACATTACTTTGCCAACAAAAGTCCATCTAGCCAAGACTATGGTTTTTCCAGTGGTCATGTATGGATGTGAGAGTTGGACGGTGAAGAAAGCTGAGTGCCGCAGAATTGATGCTTTTGAACTGTGGTGTTGGAAAAGACTTTTGAGAGTCCCTTGGACTGCAAGGAGATCCAACCAGTCCATCCTAAAAGAGATCAATCCTGGGTGTTCATTGGAAGGACTGATATTGAAGCTGAAACTCCAATACTTTGGCCACCTCATGCGAAGAGTTGACTCATTGGAAAAGACCCTAATGCTGAGTAGGATTGGGGGCAGGAGGAGAAGGGGACGACAGAGGATGAGATGGTTGGATGGCATCACCGACTCGATGGACATGGGTTTGGGTAGACTCCGGGAGTTGGTGATGGACAGAGAGGCCTGGCGTGCTGGGGTCGCAAAGAGTTGGACACGACTGAGCGACTGAACTGAACTGAATTTTATGTACAAGAGACTGTAGTCCAGAGAGATTAGGGACATGCCTGAGGTCATCCAGTCATCATTGGCAGAACTGACTCAAACCCAGGTCTTAAGAAGAATCACAATGCAAAAAAAGAAAAAAGAATCACTGTCCAAATTACTATCTACTCTTCATATTCTGGGAGTAGGGCTTTCAGACCTTAACACTCCTATTCAAGCCAAATTGCAGATGTTATGGGTGAGAAAACCATCAGTAAAAATCTTAGAAATGGGGTCTATACTTTGTTGATGGTTCCATGTGTCAGATAATATTTCTAAGCAGGTCCTAATATTTGCTTCCCTTCCCCAATGCTGTGTCTATATTTCCTTCTCACTAGCAAACTTAATTATATATCCTTTAAATATAAATTTTATTTTTGTCAGTATGGAACATGTAGTATAAAATGTCAAATTGTAGTATAAAACTACAAGGTTTATAATAACAACTCCAAGTCCCCAGCCCCACACTTCCCCTCCTCGGTGCTGCTCCCCAAAGGCAATTACTTCCAACTCTTTTAAGTGGTAATATGCTTTGCTTAAAAGTCTTTTTAAATTAATTGTTCTCTTGTTTTGCCCGTCTGCTCCAGGAAACTTTCTGGTATCATTTACTTCATCATTTTCTCCTTTTCAATTTCTCAGTTTTCTACTTCTAGAATTCCTGTTAGTTGGTGGTTCTAATTATCTCTTCTTCTCTGTCTTCCAACTCTTTTTAAAAAATCTATTTTATTTGAGACTTCCTCGGTTTTGTCTTACAGACTTTTTGTCTTTTATTTGTGCTGTTATATTTTTAAATTCCCAGTGTGCTATTCATTCTCTGAATGTTTTCTCCTTAGTGTCCCCCTCTTCTTAACTCAACTGGTAAAGAATCTGCCTGCAATGCAGGAGACCCCGGTTCAATTCCTGGGTCGGGAAGATCCCCTGGAGAAGGGATAGGCTACCCACTCCAGTATTCTTGCCTGGAGAATACCATGGACAGGGGAGCCTGGCAGGCTACACTGCATGGGGTCACAAAGAGTCGGACATGACTGACTGACTTTCATACTTCACTTCTTGTTCTGTGGCTTCAGCATCATCTCACACTCCCAGTAGTTGTAGTTTGTTTGCTTGAAGTTTCTTACACTCTGTTTTCTTTGAGTTCCTTTTCATTCAGTGTTTGTTTCAATCTCTGCTTTCCATTAGCAGATTTCCTCAAATGTCTAATGGGCTTTGGATGTTTATTATATTTAAAAGTGAGAGTAAAGTAAAAATAAATAAGCAAAGCACTAACATACTGATGATGAGTGCTATGTGCAAGGTAGGGGTTTTTGACTGGTGGGCTTCACTGTACAATAATCAGGGAGGGGACCCAGGTATTGTTCTTAGCTTTCCAATGGTCAGTGTAGGCAGACAATTTTATGAGAGAGGAATCCTCTACATTTCCTCCTGAGAAATAAACATGCTGGCTCCCAGTGTTCTGAGAGCCCAATAGAAGAATTGAAGAGGGTTTGGAGAACTCACTATCTAATATGCAGACTTTCACACCATTCCTCTGTTTCTAACATTCTGCCTCACCGCCAGCCCAACAAGGGTCCTCAGATCCTTTCTGGTTCAACATCTCCAAGGGAAGAATCTCAGTGTATTTCTCGGACGATGGGGACTAGGGAGATTTGTTTATCTTTAAAAGATGCGCCCGTACCTCCTGTTTGCAGCTTCTCCCCACATCACCACCTTTAGTGGAGAGGTGCCGGCACTTCTCCAGGTTTCTGTGGCATAAACTGCCTTGCTCCTTGTTGGTTTTGCCCACTGCAGGCTCAAGTCTCAGACTTGAAGGACTGCAAAGTCAGTTACTCCCTGTACTTCTGCATTCTAGCTTCCAAGATTTTGTTTGCTTTTCTCCTCTTTTGTCATCTCCTATCTGGCTCTTGTTTTTTTTTTTTTTTTTTGGCGCCTTCTTTATTCTTTTACCATCACTTTAAAAGGGTCTTCAGTGAAGAGCAGAAACCAGTGGATATGTTTGATCAATCATGTGTAATTTGGAAGTCTCCCTAGGAAACTTAGACTTGATTTTTCACGTCCGTTAGTCTGGGACCCATCTTGGCTAGGCACTAACATGGACAGTGATCAACCTGGCCCATTCCCTGTTTTTAACAAGCCATCTTACTGATGTGTCTACAAACTCAAAAGTGTCCTTGACTCCTCGTGTTTTAATATCACTGGTATGGAGATCTATCTGCTCTGCCTGTGGTGGGACTACGCCAATCTTGAACAAGTGATGTTCCAATACTTACTATCTTTCCCAGTTTTATGAAAAGGCTCATATGTCAACAGTTTGAGTATTTTAAATCCAGTCTATTACCTTTTCAATTCTGTGCCTCTTCATAGCTGAGTTGCACCTTACTAATCTGTCCAGTTGTATTTTCATGAACATACTACTACTTTGCATTGAATTATAAGGGGATTGCATAGCATTCTTTATGAAGTCGGTGTCTAGTATTGTCAATAATGATGGATGTATAGTATATGCTCCCAGACTGGCCCATGATAAAGATGTTCTGTTACTGACAATTGTGGCGGTGGCAGTGGGGATGGTGGCCTGATGGTAGAGATGTGGGGGCAGTGACAGTGAGGGTGACAGTTCTAAGCAGCAAGTGAGAGGATTTTTAAAATTAATTAAATTCCCTTCATTATTAGTACTTGGCTCTTGTTATATAATCTGTGACATTTGGGATAAGCCATCATGAATAAAATTTTATCTGCAATTGTCGGTGCCCACTTGTGGCCCTGTCCACACCTCTAAGGTTTCATGTAGAGTCAGAGAATCGAAAAATCAGAATATCTACATGGGGTGATTGAAAGAAGCCACAGCCTTTTTCATGGTAGTCTTTTTGCTCTACAAAAGGACCAGATTTGACTCATGTGACTGAAATAGGCAATTATACAACTACAACCATACCCACCTATCAATTAATTGATGTCTCTGTTCCAAAGCATGGTATTGGAGGATCACAGGGACACAAAAGACAATCCTTGATTCTCTAGGAACTTACCAACAGTACAAAGCAGCATAGGGTTAGCTTCCAGTGAACATGATGGGTTTAAAAGAAGGAGAATTTAGAATGGGTAGCAATAACTGCACTGGTCCTTTTTTTGCACTTCGTATCCCAACTATAGGATTTATTACATGGCATAGTTATTTGCCTGCTACATGATTGTCTTTTCCATCAGGGCATGGGGCCTGGTCTATTCATCTTTGTCTTGCCAGCAATTTGCACAGTGGTTGGCACATTCAATAAATGTTTATTGAATGAGGAAGTGAATTCCTAGAGGGAGGGAGATCAGGCTCGATCTAGGAAACAAGCAAATGAAGTAGGAGAGTATTCCTGGGAGAGGAAGTGTGGTTGGAGTAGACAGCGGGTGTTCTGAAACAGATCTCACTGGACAGGACTCAGTGGGTGAGTTCAGTTCAGTTCAGTTCAGTCACTCAGTTGTGTCAAACTCTTTGTGACCCCATGGATTGCAACACTCCAGGCTTCCCTCTCCATCACCAGCTCCCGGAGCTTACTCAAACTCATGTCCATCAAGTTGGTGATGCCATCCAACCATCTCATCCTCTGTCGTCCCCTCCTCCTCCTGCCTTAGAGCCAGATTGTGAAAAGACTCGAAAACCTATTTACAGAGTTTCAACTTTATCCTTTAGGGAAAAGGTGAGCTGTTGGTATATTTAGTGAAGGAGAAGGATTTGACAAAGAAAGATTAGGAAGATTCACTTGTCAGCCCCAAGAACAGTGAACTGGTTGGAGAAGAGACTAGAGCCATAAAGGATAGTTAGGAGGCTATTGCAGTGGTTCAAGTAAGATGTGCTGACAGCCTGGATAGAGTGGTTGGTGGTAGGAAAGTAAAGGAAGAAATAGATACGATGAAAAAATATATAAGAATAATCTACTTAAAAATTCCAAAAAATATCTTGTGGACACATCAGGTTAGGATTTTTTGTTATCAGATTATTTCTCAGCAGCTTTTATAATATGAGTGCCTATTTTGAGCATACATTTGACTGCCAATTAGAGTGAGGTGAAGGGGAACTAGCGAATGAATGCTTTGACCTAACATATTCAGAGTAAGGGACCAAGAACCAGGTTCCCATGGTGGAGCTGCTTTAGCTCTGCTTCTTTCAACCTCTCCTCTTCTAACTGAGTTCAGTTCAGTTAAGTTCGGTTGCTCAGTCGTGTCTGACTCTTTGCGACCTCATGAACCGCAGCATGCCAGGCATCCCTGTCCATCACCAACTGCCGGAGTCTACCAAAACCCATGTCCATTGAGTCGGTGATGCCATCCAACCATCTCATCCTCTGTCATCACCTTCTCCTCCTGCCCTCAATCTTTCCCAGCATCAGGGTCTTTTGAATTGAGTCAGCTCTTTGCATCAGGTGGCCAAAGTGTTGGGAGTTTCAGCTTCAACATCAGTCCTTCCAATGAACATCCAGGATTGATCTCTTTTAGGATGGACTGGTTGGATCTCCTTGTAGTCCAAGGGACTCTCAAGAGTCTTCTCCAACACCACAGTTCAAAAGCATCAATTCTTCGGCGCTCAGCTTTCTTTATAGTCCAACTCTCACATCCATACATGACTACTGGAAAAACCATAGCCTTGACTAGAGGGACCTTTGTTGACAAAGTAATGTCTCTGCTTTTTAATATGCTGTCTAGCTTGGTCATAACTTTCCTTCCAAGGAGTAAGTGTCTTTTAATTTCATGGCTGCAGTCACCATCTGCACTGATTTTGGAGCCCAGAAAAATAAAGTCAGCCACTGTTTCCACTGTTTCCCCATCTATTTCCCATGAAGTGATGGGACTGGATGCCATGATCTTAGTTTTCTGAATACTGAGCTTTAAGGCAACTTTTTCACTCTCTTCTTTCACTTTCATCAAGAGGCTCTTTAGTTCTTCTTCACTTTCTGCCATAAGGGTGGTGTCATCTGCATATCTGAGGTTATTGATATTTCTCCCGGCAATCTTGATTCCAGCTTGTGCATCCTCCAGCCCAGCGTTTCTCATGATGTACCCTGCATATAAGTTAAATAAGCACAGTGACAGTATACAGCCTTGATGTACTCCTTTTCCTATTTGGAACCAGTCTGTTGTTCCATGTCCAGTTCTAACTGTTGCTTCCTGACCTGCATACAGGTTTCTCAGGAGGCAGGTCAGGTGGTCTTGTATTCCCATCTCTTAAAGAATTTTCCACAGTTTATTGTGATCCACACAGTCAAAGGCTTTGACATAGTCAGTAAAGCAGAAATAGATGTTTTTCTGGAACTCTCTTGCTTTCTTAATGATCCAGCGAATGTTGGCAATTTGATCTCAGGTTCCTCTGCCTTTTCTAAAACCAGCTTGAACATCTGGAAGTTCACGGTTCATGTATTGCTAGAGCCTGGCTTGGAGAATTTTGAGCATTACTTTACTAGCGTGTGAGATGAGTGCAATTGTGCAGTAGTTTGAGCATTCTTTGGCATTGCCTTTCTTTGGGATTGGAATGAAAACTGACCTTTTCCAGTCCTGTGGCCACTGCTGAGTTTTCCAGATTTGCTGACATATTGAGTGCAGCACTTTCACAGCATCATCTTTTAGGACTTGAAATAGCTCAATTGGAATTCCATCACATCACTAGCTTTGTTTGGGGTGATGCTTCCTAAGGCCCACTTGACTTCACATTCCAGGATGTCTGGCTGTAGGTGAGTGTTAGTGATCACACCATTGTGATTATCTGGGTTGTGAAGATCTTTTTTGTACAGCTCTTCTGTGTATTCTTGCCACCTCTTCTTAATATCTTCTGCTTCTGTTAGGTCCCTACAATTTCTGTCCTTTATTGAGCCCATCTTTGCATGAAATGTTTCCTTGGTATCTTTAATTTTCTTGAAGAGATCTCTAGTCTTTCCCATTCTGTTGTTTTCCTCTATTTCTTTGCACTGATCTCTGAGGAAGGCTGTCTTATCTCTCCTTGCTATTCTTTGGAACTCTGCATTCAAATGGGAATATCTTTCCTTTTCACCTTTGCTTTTCGCTTCTCTTCTTTTCACAGCTATTTATAAGGCCTCCTCAGACAGCCATTTTGCTTTTTTGCATTTCTTTTTCTTGGGAATGGTCTCGATCCCTGTCTCCTGTACAATGTCACGAACCTCTCCGTAGTTCCTCAGGCCCTCTGTCAGCTCTCACCGAGTGCAGGCCTACAGACTGCAGGAGACTAAGGCCACACTTGACTGTGGCGTGGGGACAGGACATGGTAGGGCTGTCGTTTCCCACAGTCTCATAAAACCCCTGGAATCCCCTTCTTTAGGGATTTAATCAGATCCAATACTTGAAAAATGATTATACTTCCAGCCCTAAACCTTACAAATTGAGGTTTAGGGCTGGAAGTCCTGAACTATGTAGAGCGATGGCAAGGAGTGTTTCCTGAGTGGGGGAGGGGAAGGAAACAAATCTGAAGGAACTTGAGTGGTCAATTTTTTTAATTCCAATTTTTATATAAATATTTGTACTGTGGAGGTTTAGGTCATGTGGACAAAATTATTCAATACCATAACCATTCAGAAAAAGCTTCTGAAGTGAAGATACTGTCATATTCATAATAAGCAGAACTGAATACTTCTGTAGATATAGCAAAAGAAAGAAAAAGATATAATAAGTAATGTGCAATACTGAAATATTAATACTTCCACAAAAAAATTCTTGGTCAACTTTTTTTTTTAATGAACCCACAAAAATTGCAAACATTAATACTGTGGCTTGGACCTAAGCTTAAATCAGGTCTTGCTTCTTCAATTTGAAATTCTTTTGTGTTTTTTTTTTTTTTTTCTTTTGTGTTCTTTATTCACCCCAATGATCAGAAGTGGCCTTAAATTTCAGCAGTTAAGTGCTTCATGACCTCTTGAACAGGTTAAATAAATAGTATCTCTAATCCCCAAATTTAACACGATGTGTTATTAAATGGGGAAGAGAATGAACTATTATCCTTTGTATTTGAGGATGACTCCACTCATGGTGATCCTTGATCACGTGTGCAAGCTACAAGGAGATATGAATGACCCCTTCCTTCCTAAACTGTAATCAAAGGCCACCTGGGCTCATTTTCAACCTTGCCCACAGGATTCTTCTTTACATCTTAGCTTAATAGTAATGGCACAGCAATACTGTTACTGCTACTGATGATAATGGTGCTGCCATCAATATAATAGTAGGAGACTTAATAACCAATATTCTTGTTGATCTTTTATCAACACCCTGTAAGATGGGCAAGGAAATTATTCCTATTTTCTGACCACTAGACACCAAGGTCATTTCAAGAATACTGAAAATTGAAAAATGCCTATTTAATCTCTTAAATATTAGTAAAATAATATCTACGCATTGTTTAAATTTGATAAGTATCTAATTGCTGTTTTTCTATCCCCAAATGATATTTTCTACCCATGAAAAGCCAAATCAAAGACACAGTTCCCATTTTTCTATTCCTTTTTTTTAATATGGATTTTAATTGCAATTTTATTCCAAACCCCGCACAAACATAAATACTGCATTAAAGGAAGATGAATTTATTTTGACCTTTACTGAAAATGCATTGTGAAACAAAGCACTTAAGCATTTATGGCCTGTTAAGACATTCACATTACCCACTTCCATGTAGATAAGAAAGTCCTTCCCAGCAAAAGTAATGTTCACAAGTGGAGCAGTTTTACAGAGCACTTAACTGCAAAGCTAGATATCATGTTCTTCACTATGACTCTGTTTTGGTCGGTTTTATGCATCTAAGATATATAGAAATTAAGGGAGTATCTAAAATGTTACATTCAAGAAACATAGAGGATGACATTTTCTTATGGGTTTTGATGAAAATACAGGATATTTGCAACAAAATGCTTGGGGAAAATCATTATTTATTACCAAGGAGATGGAGTGTATTGAGGTTTTGTTTTTGTCTCCCACCTTCCTCCAAAGAAATTGGTGGTCTTGTTTCAGTAATTTTTGGTTAAAAGTGGTTTCAGTTCTATTTATAATTACTAATATAGTGTCCCCTCAAAATAAAATACCCTCTCCTTGCATGAACAGAAATGAGTATTTTTGTAGATTTTACTTTTGGACATAATCTTTTCCCTTTAGTCATAAGCTTCTGACTGCAGAGCTATTTCCTCCTTCCAGATTCTTGTGTTAGAGAGTTGAGATGTTAAACCACAGCAACCATGAAACTTTAAAATCCCTGATGCATGATGAATGGGTGCTGGGCAAAGCAGCTTAAAATCTATGCTTTTGCTTCTCTTTAAACACTTTAAATTGACAGCGCCATAGATCAAACATTTTTACTGAGAGGAGAAGCTTTGGCAATTTAACTTAAACAAGTGCACAGTTACCATCATCTCAAGACCTCACCCCTCCACAATTACCCCTTCCACCTGGCGGATTGGGTACATTTCTCATTGAGAGCAGGTTGTGTGCGCGCGCGCCTGTGTGTTCGCGCGCAGCTATACTACAGGGCAGCCTCTTGTAACTGGGCTAGTTGACACCCCACGCAACTTCCCCCACCGCCCCCGATCCTACCCATCACTTCCATCCCCGCAGCCCGGGGCGAACTGGGGGCCTCTCACCCGCGGTCGGGACCAGCCGCGGAGCATGCGCCGCGCTCCCGCCCCCGCCCTCCGCTACCTTGGCCTGCCCCCAACCCAGCTCTCCTCTTCTTCCCCCTCCGCGTCTGTCTCCCCGCCCCCTCCAGGAGCCGTGGAGTTGGCGAGCTGCCCATTCAGGCGTTCAGCGTCAGCTCCTCAGGGATCAGCAGGCAAAGTCACAGTCTGCACAAACAGAGCTTTCAAATTCATAAAATTCATAGGATTTTTCACAAATGAATGAACACAATTTTCTACCAATTTCCTCATTATGCAAATATGCAAAATATCAAATTTAGGCCAATTAGGGTCCTCCACAGTCCCAAATTCACCCGTTTAAGCCATAATTGCAGAAACTATCAAATAATTACGGTCGCTAATTGGAAATATTTGTGACAGATACAACAAATTCTTGCACAAATTACATTTCATTCGAGGAACCACTGCGCGCCACTGAAATTTTATCGAAGTCTAATTTAACTTACATAATGAGTTGAATTGAGTACTTGTTATCAAATTTGAGCAATTCATAGCCCCGTAATGTGGAATGATCAAATAAATTAAAAGGGAATTTATTCAATATTTTGTTGTGATCCTTTTCTCGGAACCATTGCTATTTTGTAGGGAATTTCCTCCTCCCGCGGCCCGGGGCCGGTGCCTGGTGTCACGCAAGCCCCGGCTGTGCCCGCCGCGGGGCGGCAGCGGCGGCCCGAGCAGGCGGCGGACGAGCGGCAGCCGCAGCCGGAGCCTCTGGTCCGAGCGGCCGCCGCCCGGACGTTCAGCTCTGCAGGCGCCGAGCCGTCGGAAGTCCACTCGGCCCGGTGGCTTTGTTTTATTGAACTGGGTGGAGGGATCCGCGAATACTTCCGGGTGAAGCGAGGGGAGTTCTAGAAACGGATCCGATTTCTGGAAGTGTAAATACAAACACGTCCCCACACTCGTGCCACGCTCGCGTCCTACACACCTGCACACGCACATCACAAACGGACACACTCAGCACACAAGCGCCCACCTACACTACACAGGCACATGCCCCCTATGCCTTTGGTGGTCCGCTCACACGCCACATGCACACGCCACATACAAGTGCACAGTACTTCACACACCATCAGACACACTCTTACATCCTCCCGCGCGTGCACACAGGGCAGCCCGCACGCCGCGCAGGCCTGAGCGGGCCGTGCGCAGCCGGGGTGGGTGGAAAGCGGAGGGAGGGCAGGGCGCGCTCCCTCGGAGGTCTTCTATTCCCCGCCGGCCTGCCAAGGGTTAACTGCTGGGGTCCCGCGACGGAGGCGCGTGTGCACGCGCGTACACACACACACACACACACACACACACACACACAGAGGCTAGGGGAACGCTCACTCTCTCCCCCTGGCCTTTGTGTGTGTCCTCGGGAAGGGTAAAAGCGGGGGTAATTCAATGTCGCTCTAACCAAGAGTCTCCCTGACACAAATCCACGCCTCCCCTCAGCGAGTGTGCCCCGCGCCTGGGCACAAACACACGCGTCGCTAGAATTACCCTCTCCGGAAGGTCAGCCTCGCAGACACGGCATTCATTTTCCCTTTGCACAGTCCCGCACACACATTCCCTAGCACATTTTTCCCCCGACTGCCTTGTGGCCTCGTTGGCGGATTATAAATGTCTCCTTCTCCCTGTGATTTGTTTAATCCGTGGAAATGGTGCTGGTCCTATGTAAACAAGCCAAGTGCGGAATGAAGGCAGTCACCCATGCGTGGCCAGCCTGCCTATTTGTCAGAAAACCTTCATAAATACTGAGCCGGGGCTGGGCAAGGATGTGATGTCTCCATTTTTGCCAGGAAAGGGCACGAGGAAGACAAAGCGAGGCACGGCAGCGTGTAACCTTTAAGGGACAGATAGTCTGGGAGCCCAGAGGCCCGGGAAGCTCCCGGCTAATTCAGCGCGGGAGGATGACTGATGCAGGCTGGCCACAGGTCTGGCGTCTGCTGGGCGGGAGGAGACAGGGCCCGGGCATTTATAGCTTGGAGCACACAGCTAGACGCTGCGTCTCGCCAGGCTGGACCCGCGGGCCGAGGCCTTATTGCTGGACTGGAGTTGCCGCTTGAGGAGGGAATCCCAGGCACCCACATATCTCCAGGCTTAGTCACCCCTCCTTGTAAATCTTTCTGAATATTACACTTCCAAGTTCACCCAGATTCATTCAAATCAAATTCTTGGTGTCTCGGGGCAGGTATTGGCAGGGCAAAGCTGTGGACCCATCTCTCTGTTTGTCAAAGTGCCCAGCTGTGACCCGTCCAAACTCTGCCCACCTTGGACCTGTGGCCTTGTTCCCAAAGCTGCCTTTTTTAAAAGAACAATGCATATGTGGCTAATTACACACTCCTAACAAAAGCAGTAATTACTGCCTGTAATTATCATGGTCCTTATTTAGAAAAAATGTGAGAAAATGTCGAGTGTTAAAACATGAAAGCAGCTATTAATCAAACCTTTACACCTTCTTTAACTCAGGCGTAATGGTGGGTATTATCATAAATCTACTCTGATAGTAACACAAGAATAATGAGTTCAGTAATGATAGCGATGATGATCATAATGATTTTAACCAACAAAGAATGGTGTAGATTTATTGCTAATAATGTGGTACAGGAACCTCTTTCATTAAAATTACCTATGTGTGTTCTCACTGGGGTAACCTGCATGTGTGAGTGTGTGTATGTGTGTGTGTTTGTGTTACCACATTCCCTTCTGGCTAAAGATCAAAACTGATTGCTTACTGGGTGAGACCTCGTTTGAGAAAGCCTTTATCTGCCTCCCTTTCTGGCCTCGGAGTTCTCCCTTTTCCTTAGAAGAATCTAGAGCATCCCAAAATATGTTAACTGGGTGGTACCCACTCCAAAGAGAGAGTTTGGATGGTTGAGATGGATGTGGAAGGCCTGGAAAGAAAGCAGATTTTCAGGGGCAGGCCTCCTCTTCCTCTATCCTGCCCAGTTCCTCACCCCTGCACCCTCCCCAGACAAGGTCTGTAGGGATGGGGAGCAGAGGATGGTCTTCTGCAAGGGCAGGTCCCCCAGGTCATAGTCTGCTAAGCAGGACTGGTTGCTTTGGCGCTGTGATTGACACAGTGGAAAGGGGAGGGGGGTGGAGATTAGACTGCTAGAGACTCCAGCAGCTCTCAAACCTGTCTTCCCTTCCGCACTGAAGCGGAGCCCTCAGTGTAGCCTGGGGCCCGGGATGTTGGGGCCACAGAGATTGTGAAGGAAAGGAGGGCTTAGAGACCCTTAACCTCTCAGAAGGGCGGATGCCTAAGGGATTAGCCAGGTGGAAAATGCAATAAACAGGAAATGTTCAGGTCACCTGTGTCCTTGTATTTTAATGAAATTAACTTGGCATTTGTCTTTTGCAGATGTTCTAAAAATTCTCAGTGGAAATCCATGTTTTAATGTAAACTATAGTATTAAACATTCGATTAAAAAAAGAATCTTAGTTTTTGGACATTTCGCTACACCTTAGTGAGGGGAAAACCTCAGGACTTCAAACTCCAAAACCTAACTTTGGCCCTCAACTTTCAACCCTAACCTAATTTGCCCAAACAGACCATAAACTTTATGCAGGTTTATAAAAAGGAAGCTCTGAAAGCTTGAACTCCCAGAGATCAGTCAGAAAACATAACTACCCTTCCTCAAGTCCCTGAACAGAAAAAAAGTAAATGTACCTAGCTCAATATCTGTAGACATACTTCGTAGTTCTCTCAATCTAGTCTGGTAATATTTTCTGATGCCAGCCTTTCCAATTAACTGTAAAATTCTGACAGTTATGGAGTATGGAATGCAGTGGTAACATAATTAGAACTTATACATAATAAATAATACATCTGTAGTATTTTAACCTCCACTACCAGTTATGAGATCAGTGTGGGCCAATTAACTACAGGGTTTTTTTAAACTAAGGCACTATAAACACACTGGTTTTAAATGTTCTAATTAGTAACTTGCCCATTAATTAACTTTCTGATTAATTGTGTAGCAATCTAATTTGTAGATGAGCCACTGAAAGACTGATACCTTGTAATTCTTTCTTCTGTCTTTAAAATCCCCCCATAAAATGTGATTTTTGCATCCAGCTGGCCTCTTACTTGTGGAAATTCTTTGCTTAAAAGATGCTGTGCCTTTGGACTAAAACTAAATTTCACTGAATCCTCCCCTATCTGGAGTGTACTGGTCGGCAGGAGGCAGTGAAGGGGCACAGGGAGAGGGGGGTGGCAATCTGGAGCAGAGCACTGCAAATTATCGGAGGAAGTGAATGCCGGCCAAACTGACTCCATATCCTTAAGCCTGAAAATGTGTCCTCCTCTCCTAATGAGAGAACACAGTTACGTATGACTTTCATCACAACCACTTCTCAAACCCAAAAACTTCTTTAGGGGAAAAGAAATATACTTTTTAAAGAAAACTTATTGTGGCCTCCACACCCCTATCATGGACTAGCCCAGGGGATAATTTAATGCAGTGGACAAAGGGCTAATGGCCATTTTCAATAAAGGCCGCCTTGCACTGGAACATCCTGGGGCTGTTCTATTAGCATCAGAAAGGGCTTGGGGTCCTGCTTCCACCAGAGCTATTGTTGCCCGGGTGTGTCGCCAGTCCCATCCTGCAGAAAGCCTTTAGCCCTGATGGCAGATGATTCTCTAAGTGAATAGAGATGAAGGCAGGGATATTAAGTGACTCTATAAAACATCCCGGACACAATTGTGTGATTGATGGAGGACAAAGTGGGAACAGCAGGACACAGGATCCTGGGAGAAGCAGCCTTGTCAATGCGAGAAACCCATCTCTGGAAACAGCTTCTCCTGGAGGAGTTTGCAGTCTATTTGTATGAGTAATCAGCTGAGCCCCCTCTCTGTCAGCCCTGTTTACTCACTGATTTTCTCAACAAGACAACCATTGACACTGGATGGATGGGGCTAATCTGGCGCAGAACTGGCGGCTTCGCAGAGGCTACAGGTCGAAAATAGAGCGCGGTGCCAGCTTCACCTCGCCTAATCTAGCGGCTAATATTTATTAGAGCCAATTTATACCGCTGCTCTCTCAAAGAGCAAGGAAGGCCCGGGTGCAATTAATAACATGGGCAATAACCACAGACAAACAGATAAATAAGGGTTTGTGAACTGTTTGGTTGGTTTTAAGGGAGGATGGGAAGGGAAAGTGTTGGGTTTGCCACCTAGAACTGGAAGGAGAGGAAGGAAAGGTGGCTATAAAGCCCCCCCCCCCCCGTGCTCTTTCTCCTTGTCCCTCATCCAGTCTCAGAACAACAACCCAGCTGACTGAACGATGGCTTTGGAACCTGCACAAATGCATGTAATTCCACTTGCATCTAACAGAATCGGTGCAAAGACACCTGCCCTCGCAAGCAGAGGTGCGTGCGCAGGCTCGCGTTGTAAATATCCAGTTTATGCACATCCCCACCCCCAGGCAGAGGGAAACACAGATCGCACGCCTGGCCTTGCTCTCAACAGCCAAGCCCTGCAACCACCGAGAAGAGCTGGGAGCTAAGAGCTGAAGAGGTGGGGGAGAGGAGAGAACGCAGATAGCGCACCAGGCTGACGGACACGGAGGTCTTAAAGGCTTCAGACCCCGCCTTCTAAGATCGATGTCCTAGTTCCCCGAGGCCTGTTGTAGAGATGTTACCAGTTGCTGATTTTGCTGTGTTTGGATGCTTAACGTGATTTTGTCGGGCAAACTGGAGAGAAACAGAAAGACAAAGTGTGTGTGCGCTCCAGGGCGCGTCCTGACTCTGGAGTGGGGTGGGTATCGAATTGCGGAAAGGCACACGTTTCAAAGGGCTGGTAGGAAGCGCATTGTTCTTAACTGGGCGCCCCGGCAGCCAGGCTGGTGCACAAGCTTTGACCTCGCCGCCGCCGAGGCCTACCAACCGCAGCCTGCGAGGAAGGAGGCCCTTTGCCCTCGCGCCCTGGTCTCCTCACTCGCCCCCGCCGACCCTCTCCGGGCCAGCGGGCGCCCGCGCCTTGCTAATTGCTCGGCTCCCTTCATGCACACACCTCCACTAATTTTACATTTCTCATTCTGCGGGTAGCTGGAAAGCGGCTCAGGGAATACGGTTCCTTCTCTTAGCTACCGCATGAATACAGTGAGTGGTGGCCGTCCAGGCCTCCCTGGTCGGGGGGTTTGGTAAATTAGCAGCTTGGCTGTATAATCAGGCATTCGCCATTGAGGCCACAGTGCTGTATCCCTTAACCAGGTGAGATTTCATCATCTAATGGGTTGGGAGGTGTGACCAAGCTGCTAAGTTAGCAATTAAACTTCACAAATATCATTCGATTGCATTTTTTTTTCCTACAAGCCAGAGTCAGGTTACCCCAGACATTAAAGGGGAAAAAAAAATCCTTCCCAAATGTACACACTAAGGAAAATGCTTTCTTTTGTGACACATGTGAAGTAACATGGTATTAAACTACAATATGTGCTGTTATGTTATAAAGCAGCACAGTCCTGGTAGCTCTGGTCTGAGGTGTGTAGTAGAGGAAGGGAGTGTCTCAGATCCCCCAGCTCCTCCAAAGGCAGGAAAGGACTACGTGTGAAATACATCATATTAGATAATATCTAATCTAGGACAGGAAAATCTGGGAAATAATAGAGATTTGTCCTTTGGGCCTATTGTTTAGATTTATTATTGTATGAAGAGTTGGACTCGAGAAAAGGGCAAACACTCAGGTAAAACGCTATTTCAATCCTGTAACCCAGCGGGCAGAACCAGCCCCCTGGCGCCTGTGGCGCCTTGAGTCCTGCGTCTCCACCTTAATGTTAAGGTGCAGCCATTTTAGTTGGGGCTGAGATTCTGGCAAACTTCCTTAGGATTGTCTCGTTAGATTTCTGTCCCCCAAGCAGGCAAGCTCTCCCTTGATGGTGAGAATGTCCTGTGTAGGTATGTGGAATAAATATGTGGTATCTCTAATAGAGAGAAAGAGAGCAAGACCTAGTAGATTTTTCTGAGTGTTAAATGCCTAAATGGAAACATAACAGAAAATATTATTAGCTGTATCTGCCGACACCAGGGACGCAGGTTAAAGTATTTTTCATTTAATTTGATAGTGAATAAAGCACTTAAGGCACTTGATGATTTATTGATCAAATAGAAATCAGGCGCCAGACAACAGCTCCTTATTTAATCCCCATTCACACGATTAAAAGCCAAGTGAACTTTTTTTTTAAACAATTTGCTCAATAATCTTTATGTTATATAAAGAATAAAAAGAACCATTCTTCCGACCTATAAATCTCTCCTTTGGCTGATGTGAATGACGACGGGGCAAGTGAACCTCCACTGAACTGTAAACACTGTTTTAATGGACAGTAATGGCCCTATGATTTTTAGCTATTGTTCCAAAATGACTACCATGTTTATTGCCGTCATTAAAAATGAATTAAAGAGTTATGAAACTCCTCAATAATGAGGACTGCGGCCGTTTATAAGCAGTGGTCCTCTTCTCCCCAGCGCACTCAAAGGCTCTGCTGCTCTGCGTGGCGCAGGCCTCGGGACACTAACCCAGGGCAACGAGGGGGCAGAGCCTTTCTCCGGGGCGGGGGCGGGTGAGGGCCTAGAGGGTAGTAAAGACAGCCCCGCCAGCTCCGACGCTCCCCGCGAGGAGGCTCGTGGGCCTCGGCCGGGGCCGGGGGGCGCGGTGGAGGTGGGAGCTGCGGGTCGCGGCCGAGCAGGCTGTGCCACACACCCCCGGCGGCGAGGGGGCTGCGGGGATGGCTGGGGGAGGCGTCTGGGGGAAAGAACGGAGGGCAGGGAAGGGGGTGGGGGCCGCGAGCGGCGTCCACGGGACCGTAGGGGGCCCCCGAAAAGCTCCCCAGGACAGGGCTGGGGCCGGAGGGGGACAGGGCGGGTGTGGCCGGACCCTGCGGCAGCGCAGGGGGCTCCCGGCCCCGTGCGCCGGGGGCCTCTCAGGAAAGTGGCTCCGCAGAGTTGAGCGCAGCCCGAGCGCTGTTCTCGAAGGGGTTCCTGGCTGGAGCCTGCACGTTTCTCTTTGCATTAGCAAAGCCCAAAGTCATCCAGTTTGCGCTAATCACCACAATTAGTCCTGAATTATCACCGGACTCTGACAGACGTTCCTTGTAACTCTCTTTTATTTCCAACAGCCCTAATCAGCCGCTCTCATTACAAACGCTGATTAAACTGCAAATTATCCAGCAGCGGCCCTGTTCCCGTCTACCAGCAGCTCGTTCAATATCAATTAAGGCCGAGCGGCAAAGCCTGCAGCCTCCGAGAGCTTCCAACTGCCTGATAGTGGCACTTATTAGTTTGGAAAACTAGGAAAATACTAATAATCAACAACCAAGGGGAAAGCGGCGACAACCAAACAAAAGGCCGGCAGGAACGCACCCGGAGAAAGGCGCCAGGCGCCGCCCGCCCGCCCCTCACTCCTCCGGCCGCAGGTGCGATCCCAGCCCTGAACCCGGGGGCGGGGGGACCGGGAGGGGTCCCTCCACAGGGAGGGCCCCAGTTCTCAGAACCAGCTAGGTGGTGCCGGACAGCCGAATGTATTCGCAGCGTATTGTCTTAGGCTCGCTGAAGACATTTTTTCAAATAATACATCGAATCTGGGCATTTAAAACCAAACTAACTTACAGAACTGCCTTTATTGAGTGGTTCTGAAATCTGTTTCCAATAAGCTGTTTCGTTTGATGCTATAAAAACATTGACCTCGTCTCGTAAATAAAATGGGAGTTGATGACAGTTGATTTTATTTACCTATTCTGTCAAATTAGATTTCCACAGCAGAGCGCTGTTCACATGGGCTGTAAAACTGCAGCGCTGCCGCACCCCCTCCACCCCAACTAGGGACTGAAATGTGGAGACAAAAGCTGCCTTTCTCCGGCCCGTCTCCCAACCTCTCTCTCCCTCTCTGCTTTTTTCCCCCTCACTGTCTCTTTCCTCCGGAGGGTAGCTGAAGGCGGAGAAACTAGCCCTCCCCGTCCAGGGAAGTTTGGATTTGCTAAGGGATTCGGCTGGGATAAAGAAAACAGCTGCAGAAAGGCCTTGGTGGGTTTCAAGGTGGCTGGGACCCTTTAAACTGGGCCATTGACTTTTAAGGCCACCCTCTCTATTACTCTCCCCTCTCCCCCGCCCCCTCAGGGGCAAGCTCCCTAATAGATTTTCTTTCCTACTTGATGGAATTGTCCCCCACTTCCAAAAATTAAAAAAATGAGGAAGACCATAACTCACTGAAGCTGGAGAAAGTAGTTAATAGACTGTTCCTTTCTGTCTAGGATCAGACAAGTCATGTGTTTGAGGATTAACAACATTCGTGTATTTCTTTTACCCCAAACTGATGGGCCTGAGTCCCTTTGAGAACTTGGGTAAAGAGTGAGTTATCAGAGACTGTTTACTATGGCTAAGCCCAGCAGATCTGTTCTTTTCAAAAGAAGCCTGAAGTTTAAGTTTTGTCCCGTTTCTAAATTGGGAGCAAGCTGGTTATAGTTACCTCTTCTCAGATCTTAAAGACAGGAAAATATTTCCTATTTCTGAAAAGTTGGTTTGCTTCCTTCTCTCTGGAGTGGAAAATCCACATGACTGATTCATTTTCCCTTTTGCATTGACTGCCTGGAAGCGCTTCAGAGCTAAATTCCCCGTTTACCATGATACCTATCTTAGTGATAGAATGACTTCCCCTGATTCCTTTACCCTCTATATCAACCGCTTTGTGTTGGAAGTAAATAGAATGTAAACAGATGTCTTCTGAGGTTTTGTTACTCTGTCTTTACACCATCAGCCCTACTTTGAGAAGTATAGCATTTCTATAATTGAATATGCTTTGGGCTCCTTGGGAAAAGAACCTTTATAAAACATACTTCATTTGCCTTTTTTTCATTTTCTCTTTCTGGCACTTACTTGCTTTATAAACTATAGGAGATGTTCCTTTGATTTAAAGAATGTTTCTGCTCTTTCTTATCAGTGTTGGTGATGCCATCTCTTTTCCTTTACATGTTCACAACCACTACCCTAGGCTAGGACTTGATCATTTTATGCCCACATTTCTGAAGGAGGATGCTTAAGCAAGTCTCCCGAACAGTGATGCATCAGTCTACCCCAGACAGTTCCCAGTGAGATCTCCTGAAATCACTGTGGTCTCCAGCTATGGCTCAAATAGCATTTTCTTTTCTGAATCATTTCACATATGTTGTTCATTATCTCTTTAAACTTGAGGATTTCTGTTCTGTTGCTCATTTTCATTTGCTGTTATTTGCTTTTAAATTGACCTGCAGCTTTTCCAATTTAAAGATACACTGCTGAGAACTTGCAACGTACTAGGCACTTGCTAAATTTTTTACATGTAATCCCTAAACAACTGTCAGTTGTAGGTAGCATTGTCATTATTGCTAGTCACAGATAAAACATAAACTATCAGCTCAAAGACCCCTAGCTGTTGGCCAAGTGAATCAGAAGACCAAGCATGGGTTCTGCCTCTCCCATCTTTTGAGAAAGGAATCATGCTTTCTGTTTTATTTTATGTTCTATTCTAAATAGGAAGAATTTAAGGAAAACGTACGTGGAGTGCCTAATTATTCAAGTCTGTAGGACTCCCCTCAACCACATACACACACACATTTTTGAAGAGCTTGACTTTGGAAATGAGGTTTACTATTCCAAAACTTCAGTGAACATAATCCCTGGATTATCCATCTTCTTACTGAAAAGAGAAAACCTTGCTTTCTTTCTTGTACTAGTAAACCCATCCTGATCTGATTGCTTATAGTAGCTGTTGACGCATACCTAGGAAGAAACCATGGTCCTGGGGAGTCACCTTCTGTGGAACAGTATCCCAGTAAGCTTAAGACAAGGCATCTCTCCAGCTGGCTTGGGTCAGACCTTTTGAAGACTGCTTCCGCAGCATTTTGGAATTCAGCACTCCAGACAACAATGAGCTTCTCACGTGAGACAAGGTTAGGGAAGCCAGCTAGTGACAGCTTTTAAATGAAGGCATGTGGGCACGAGTTTGTGAATTTTCTTTAAAAGCTAGAATTTTCCTCAGTTAATTGAGCAGTATTGGTAGGAGGAGAGTTTGGCCCAAATGTCCTAAAACCCAGGTTAAAGCCCTCATCTTGATGAGCAAGGCCTTATTTTGGATATTTTTTAATCTAATTTTATGTCCTGTCATGAAAACCTTGAAAAATTACTTCCCATCATGACATTTTAAAATTGCCTTTTATCCCTGAAACTGGAGACTAAAGATGCTTTTAGCAATAAAATATAGTACAGGATGAGGCCCATGTTTAAAAATACTGCTGACAAAGACACATTTGGAAAAAAAAAAAAAAGAAAACTAATGCTACTTTGGCCGTCGGGTTGAGCCTCCTTCCACGAACCTTTGGTGTAGATGTCTAAGAGGCCATTTCTACTTACATGGAACAGTTAGAGGTTATTGTAACCATCTTAGCAATAGACAGGAGCTCAGCTGGAACTGATATGTGTGATCACTGATTGATTACCTGTCTGCTTGATAGTGTGTAGTTGAGTGAACTCGTTTCCTTTACAGGACAGAAAGATTCACAAAGTAGAAAGTGCAAGTCCTTAAATTACATGAAAATTAATGCTAAGGATACAGTGATGAATCTCTATGCATATATATGCACATATTATGGATGTGGGTAGAATCATACTATGGCAGTCTATATTTACAACATAGACCAAAAAATAAAATGTTGTTATTAGCCTTACAAAAAAGAATAATTTCTTTCTTACTGGGGAATTAACCTCAAGCTTCTTCATTTTCCTGTTGCATTTGATACACGCTTTGATCTATAACCATTCTCTTTAAACACAGCTTTCCAGGGACTCTTGCACAAAGCAAGGTGGACCTGTATTGTCTGTTTTCTTGGAATTCTGTTGCTTAAATAAGAATATCTTATTCATCTTCCTAACACAAGAGCTATGAAGAGTACCTTTAAATAATAACTGTCCCATAGGTAGCTGCTGAAATTAAAAGTGGAAAAATAGCGGTACTGTGAATCTAACACTGGATCTTATCTTTCTTTCTTTGCTGGGTCCACACAAGAAGGACTGATATGCCAGAAGGAGGCAGTTGCATTTTTGTGGGGTTTGTTTCTATTTACTATTATGTCTCTTGAGAGCAAGGTAAGGCCTGGGCTCAAAATACTGCTTGCTGGGCTGCCCTGACCATTTTTCTTTGTTGTCTGAGGTCAATTGGAGGCTCTGCTTCAGTTAATCTTTCTAGTATTTGTTTGGTCAACATATTGGTCTTCTTCCCACCTCAATTCAATGAACAGAAACTCAGCTCTCATATACCTGCCCTCATGAGTCTCTGCTGGGGCAAGTGGGGGAGGGTTGCAGCCTGTAACACAATGTCCCAGATCTTCACTTAGGTCAGAATTCACTACCATCGGTGTGTCCACCCAAAGAAAACCGCATAACCACCCAGGCTCCCTGTCACTGACTTTGTGTGACTCTAGGTGCCTCAATACTCAATAATCTAACCTCTGATTTGCTCCCTAAGTTGGTGCCAAGAGTGGTGGGTAGGGTTAAGCCTTTATGAGTCATGGATTCCTCTGAGGATCAATGAAAGTTATACACCTACTCCTTAGAAAAATGCACATATTCACATTCTTGTAAAATTTTGCATACAATTTTGGAGAATTCACAGATCTCTCTAAGGGTCCTGTGAACACTAGGTTAAAAATCTCTTCCTTAGATTATGAGACAAGCCTGTTTAGTTCTCATTTGCTCTGAGTGCCATCAGAGTTCTTGTCACCGGTCACTAGTAACAAAAAGAGAGAAGCTTAAGCCACTTTTTCTCAAATCCTTACCAAAACAAAAAACAAAAGAAACAAACCAGTGATATCTGTGAAATCAATTTCTCTCTTTCTCTTATAATCTCGCATTTGTACAACGTTGTACCTTTAGGGTGCTTCAGTATGCCCATCTTTAGACAGATGTAACTTCATTCATACAAATGCACACGGACAGCTCATAACTAAACTTTTACTGGCATTTTTAACATTAGAACAAAAGGAAATCTTAGGTTTTACTCTCTCTTTTTTTTTCTTTTCTATTTCTCCTTTCCCATCTCTGGCAGATTTGTCACAAATACCGAAATGGCCAAAAGAAAAGATGCAAAGCCCAATAAAACCAACCTAACCTAATCAATCAAGTCTGTCTGTTTCAGATGGTGACCCTAAATCATGCAATCTGCGTATAGGAACATACAAACATTTAGGATTTCTAAAGGAAAAATGTTCATTTCCTTTGTGAGAACTAAGCAAAACTCTAAATAGTCTTTCCTTTAAAATGCCGAACAGATGTATTTTCAGATAGTCTGTCATGTATATAACCAAAGTGGACTTTTAATTATGGGACATTAACTCAATTAATATCTCATTATAACCACAGAGTACAGAACGTATAAACTGCCACCAGAACTGAACACATTTGTACTTTGTGGGATCAGTTCTGATCTTTGCTGCTCAGCCCTTTGGAGTTCAGTCTCACATCTCTCCCAAATGCCTCTTCCACTGCATTCAGACGAGAGGAGCTTTGTTCCACCCTGTGGACAGAGGCAACTTGAATTGTTCTAAGCGCAGCTCCACCATGTCTATTAGATAGTCTGAGGAGCGAGGCTGCCAACTGCACCCCTGTCTTATACAGGTTCTTCCATGCCGTCCCGGACACAGCAGCACAGCAGTAACCCCATGCTGTGTGTTCACTGCTCCCATCGCCCCGTCTGTCTAGGGTTTCAGGATCAAGACCTCAAAGTCAACCTATTTCCTCTTTTCCTTCATCTCCCACTATTAATCTATCAGCAATCCTGTCATTTCCCTCCACAATATATCCCCAATCCATCCATTTCTCTGTCTTCACAAGTACCTCCAAATCAAGCGACCATCACCTCTCCAGAGGTGATGCAGAGGGTCTGCGGTAGTTTCCTAATTGGCTTCTCACCTTCCACTCCTAGCTCTCTATAACTCACCCTCACCCTTCCTACAGCCAAAGTCATCCTTTAAAAACAAGTCCATCACACCACTCCAATGTTAAAACTCCCTAGGGCTTTCTGTTGAATCTAGAACAATACCCATGTCCCTAAGGCCCTACATGATCTGACCTGTTATATGAATCCATTATCCTATCATCTGATATACATGATTTAAGTGAGTTTTTAAAAATTCTCTAATTGTGTCTCAAGGTTATACACAGTTCAAACTAGTGAAAGAGTAAATCCTAAAACAACACATTCCTTATATAATTATTTACGTAGCTTCTCTAAACATTTATTTAAATTTATCAGTCTCTAGTCATAATACTTTTAAAGAAACTTTAATAAAAAAATCACTCAGATTTATCACAGTGGAGTTGTACATCATTTTAGTGAATGGTTGAAAACTGCTGAACAGGTGTAATAATGCCTTTGGGATTAAATAATTGTAACAGAATTACATCTTCATAATGACAGCAAAGGGAGATGGCACCTCTCACTGCTCTGTTATAATTGATTTTAGAAGGACTGGGAGAGTTGGATCTAGTCTGAACCATTATTTACCTCCTACTGTATGTAAACTGTCCACAAAACTGTAATTATTAAGCTGTGGTCATATGTAATTCTCCAAGAGTCTAGTTGGCATAATGCTTTATAATACAGTTTTTTAAAAATTTTCATGTGTGTGATGCTAAAATAACCAATTATTTCCATCAATTCAGTTTAAAAAAAACAAACAAACAAAGCAAATAACCCTCAATTCAATTAAAGCCATTTGTTTGCTGTCAACATGATAAAATTAAAACTTATTTAACTTAATGTCTTCTGCTTCTACTAGTTCCAGAGGCAATGTGAAACTTAAAATAATTTAAAGATGTAAAGATTCATCACATTCTCAAATCTCAGGAAACAAAACAAAAACAACTCAAAGCTCGTGAGTTCTCAAAATATCCAGGAGATAATCTAAATTTGATGTGTTATTTTAACAATTATAAGATTTTTAAAAATATTTTTTAAAGACTGTAGGTATCTTGCAGGCTAACTAGAAAAATTCACTAAATTTCTGTACTTTGCTGCAGGCCCTGAGGATGGAAAAATAGACAAGGGAAGTGATTTTAAAATTGTGTGCAAAGAGGTAGATTCTTGGTAAACAAACATGTTTGGATTTCCCATTTTCAGGCCCGTATGTTAATGATGAATATAAAAATAGATCCTACTTTCTAAACCATGAGTCAGACCCCCTCTGGGAAGACAGACAAAAAGATTTCAGATGTCCTTACAGTTCATTCTTTTTGTCTTTAGTACAGTCAGCTCAACCATTTAATTGCATCAATTTCTGAAAGAAATGTAACAAGATTTTGTATGTGTTCTAGCTGATGCTTAAACTGAAAAAAAAAAAAAGTGAAATACTCACAAATGCTATATGATATAAGCCAAAGGGTTTTCACAGTTAATTGAAACATCTGAGTAAAATGAAGATTACCTGTGTTTTATGTCTGTCACTGATGAGAAAACGAGAGATTGGTGTGATGTACTCATTGGTTTGTGAATCTGAAGGTGTGTGGAGTGTCACAAATCACCTTGATGTCCCTGGGAAGGAAATTTTACCTCTGAAGCTCCGATGAATAAAAAGAAGATATTTAGCTAGATAGCTCTTGGTTGCCTATGCATCTCTGTGTTCTGACACACAGCAGCCCCTTCATTTCAGGGCTGGAATGACTTACACTCATGAAAGCAGCTCAGGATTCATTGTGTTTAGATTAGTGTATGTAAAACATCTCAGTTGGAAGCAGTAAAGAGTCATAACAAATCACACTATACCTGGTTTGAAGATCTGTTCTCATTTGTAAAGGTTATATGAATTTGATGTAAGAATACCAGATCATTTTTCCCTGAGCACAAAATTTGTTTAGGGCTTATCTAAAAGTGGCAGAGATACAGAGTCAGATATGTTCATCTCCTGCTGTGTACTGAAGTCATCCTGCTTCTTGTCAAACTCTGCATCTTTTCCTCTTATCTGAAAGCGGGATGAATTGGGATGGGTGGTCAGGGTGATGGCAGTGGCAACCGGAAAACTTGAGCAAAAAGCCCAGCCAGACTCCTCATTTTCATTTCCACTAGCAGACACTGAACTGAAGGACTGAGTAGTAATTCAAAGGAACAGATCAACAGATCGCTCCTCAATGTCTCCTGGCAGGAACAACATCTTGTCTTGTCTTCAGAAAGGAAAACTATAAAGAGGAGCTCATCTGTGTAGAAAGGCAAAAACAAAAACAAACAAACAAAACCCAGCCATAAGCAATTCTACTGTCCAGGGCCCAGAGTGATTTTTGACTTGTCCAAAATTGCAGAGCTGGTTGAGGCAGAGCCAGCCTCCGAGTCCAACAACTTTCTTCTACACCACCATTCCACAAAGAATGTTTCTCAGAAAGCTTAGTTCCATAGGCAGTTAGTGAAACAAGTGTCACAAAAACAGGATTGTGTGGTCAAACTAATTTAGAAAACAAATGGTTAAATCCATTTTCTCATTTAAACAATGCCAAACAGGTTCTTGGGAGTAGGTTTCCTGGGTCTATTTGCTCTTATTGAATGTGAATGGGAGTATAACTTGAAGTAACTAGACATGCTTCATGACAGAATCCTTTTGAAAAATTAGTTTATTGAAGTATAGTTGATTTCACAGTGTTAATTTCCACTGTATAGCAAAGCGATTCGGTCATACATGTATATACATTCTTTTTCATATTCTTTTCCATTATGGTTTATTAGATGATATTGAATATAGTTCCTGTGCCATACAGTAGGACCTTGTGGTTTATCTGTTCTACATATAATAGTTTGCATCTGCTAATCTCAAACTCCCGTCCCCTCTTGGCAACCACAAGTCTGTCTCTATGTTTTTGTTTCATAGATAAGTTAATTTGTGTCATATTTTAAGATTCCACATATGAATGGTATCATATGGTATTCGTCTTTCTGAGTATGATCATCTCTAGGTCCATCGATGTTGCTGCAAATGGCACGATTTCTTTCTTTTTATGACTGAGTAGCATTCCATTGTATATATGTGCCACATCTTCTTTATTCATTCATCTGTCAGTGGGCATTTAGGTTGTTTCCATGTCTTGGCTATTGTAAATAGTGCTGCCATGAACATTGAGGTGTATGTATTTTTTCCAGTTATTTTCTGAATACATGCCCAGGAGTGGAATTGAAGGATCACATGACAACTCTATTTTTAGTTTTTTGAAGATCCTCCATACTGTTTTCCATAGTGGCTGAACTGATTTATATCCTACCAATAGTGTAGGAGTGTTCCCATTTCTCCACATCCTCTCCAGCATGTATTATTTGTAGATTTTTTGACCAATCTGACTAGTGTGAGATTCTGACTTGCATTTCTTAAATAATTAGCAATGTTGAGCATGTGCTTATTGACCATCTGTGTGTCTTCTTTGGAGAAATGTCTGTTTATATCTTCTGCCCATTTTTCAATCAAGTTGTTTATTTTTTTTTTGTTATTGAATTCTATGAGCTGCTTGTGTATTTTGGAAATTAAGCCCTTGTTGATCACATCATTTACAAATATTTTCTCCCAGTCTGTAGGTTGTCTTTTTGTTTTATGAGTTCCTTTGATGTACAAAAGCTTGTAAGTTTGATTAGTGCCCATTTGTTTATTTTTGCTTTTCTTCCTATAGCCTTGGGAGACTGACCCAAGAAGGCATTGATGTGAATCAGAGAACGTTTTGCCTGTGTTCTCGTCTGAGAGTTTTATGGTGTCATGGACAGAATCTTTTATGTTTCATAGTGTGGAGAGGCTCTCTGAGGGCTTTGTGATTCAGAGGACCCCTTTGGGCAAACTTGATCTATACCAAAGTGATCCTGCAATGACTGCTCCTTTGCTGGGAGACTCAGGAGAAGACTGGTTTGTTCACAGTGTGGTGGGACGCCCGGGGGCAGGTCAGGCCCTCAGATCTGCAGGATGCTTCTCTGCAAATGGGGTGACTGGTCTAGGACAGTAGTTCTCAGTGAGTGAGATGGAGGAAGTATTACTGTAAACACCGGCGAATGGACCGGAGTCTCCTGGAGGTGAGGCAGGGTCACAGATGGAGGCAAATCCTCTCATATCACATTCCTTCCAGTGCACAGCCACCGACTTTGGGGCCCCTCCCACCTTTACTGTTATTGATCTAAAAACATTGTACACACATATATTATTTAACCCAGCAATTCTTCTTGTAGGAATTTTTCTTTCTGACAGACTTACATCTTTGTGTATATGTGTGTGTGTGTAATATATGTATATACACAAATATGTACATGCATATATAATATGTATATACACACGTACTGATATTCACTGAAGCAGTGTTGGTAATAAGAGATTGCTGCTGCTGCTGCTAAGTCACTTCAGTCGCGTCCGACTCTGTGCAACCCCATAGACTGCAGCCCGCCAGGCTCCGCCGTCCCTGGGATTCTCCAGGCAAGAATACTGGAGTAGGTTGCCATTCCCTTCTCCAGTGCATGAAAGGGAAAAGTGCAAGTAAAGTTGCTCAGTCGTGTCCGACTCTTAGCGACCCCATGGACTATAGCCTACCAGGCTCCTCCATCCATGGGATTTTCCAGGCAAGAGTACTGGAGTGGGGTGCCATTGCCTTCTCCGAATAAGAGATTAGATATGGCTAAATATCCACCAAAGGAATATGTGTAGCCATTACAAAGAACAGACCTACCTCCAGATGTCTGATTAAATGAAAAACTGGAGTGTGTTGGGCAGAGAACTGTAAGACACATCACTGATTTAAGAAATATATATAAAAGTATATACATAGAGGGCTTCCCGGGTGGCTCAGTGGTAAAGAATCCACCTGCAGTGCAGGAGCTACAGGAGACATAGGTTTGATCCCTGGGTTGGAAAGATCCTCTGGAGGAGGGCATGGCAACCCATTCCAGTATTCCTGCCTGAAGAATCCCATGGACAGAGGAACCTGGCGGGCTACAGTCCATAGGGTCGCAAAGAGCTGGACAGGACTGAAGCAATTTAACACACATAAACATAGAGGACTTCCCCAATGGTCCAGTGGCTGAGACTCCTTCCTCTCTATACAGGGGGCCCGAGTTCAATCCTTGGTCAGGGAACTAGATCCCACATGCTGCAACTAAGAGGTACATGCCACAACTAAAGATCTCACATGCCACAGAGAAATTCGAAGAACCTGCAGGCTGTAGCTAAGACCTGGCACAGCCAAGTAAATAAAAATTTTAAAGTATATTCATAAAGCATACACTTATTTATGTACAGACTATCTCTGGAAGGATACTCAAGAAGCATAACAGTAGTTGTTTCTGGTGTCTCAGGGACAGTGATGTCAAAAAAACTTACTTCACACCATGTACCCCCCTTTGTACTATTTGAACTTTGTACCACATGCAAGACAGCTGATCCCAATGTCCTACATGTGTATCCCAATCTTCACATCAAGAGATGGAATCTGTTTCTCCTCCCTTTGAATCTGGTCTGGCCATGGGAAATGCTTTGGTGGAAGTGGACCAACCCAGTGGTAGATCCACCTTGAGCCTTTAGGAGGACTGGCTATTTCTGCTTCCTCCCTGAAAGAAGCCAGCAACTGTGTGAGCAGTCCAGTCACTCTAAGACTACCATGCTGTGAGGAAACCAAGCCAGCCACATAGCTCTGGCAAATGGAGAGAGATGCCCAGCCCACCCCAAGCTGTTCAGCTGTCCCTGTGGAGGCACCCCAGTGAGTGAGTGAGGAAGCCCTTAGACATTCCAGCAGCAGCAGACATCACATGGAGCTGAAGAACCATCCAGCTGAGCCTGTGCCAGATTGTACAATAGGATCGTGAAAAATCACAAATTGTTGTTTTAAATCACTAAGCTTTGGACTGATTTATCAAGCAGGAAGAGATAAAAAATGATTGTCTATTATTTGTAACGAGATGGGTGGATCTAGAGATTGTCGTACTGAGTGAAGTAAATCAGAGAAGGAGAAAGATCATATGATATCCGTTATATGTGAAATCTAAAAAGAAATGATACTAATGAACTTACAAAACAGAAAGAGACTCACAGACTTAAAGAATAAACTTATGGTTTCAGGATTGGGGGGAAGGATGGGGAAAAGGGATAGTTAGGATGTTTGGGGTAGGCCTGTACACTCTGCTATATTTAAAATGGATAACCAACAAAGACCTACTGGATAGCACATGGAAATCTGTTCAATGTTATGTGGCAGCCTGGATGGGAAGGGAGTATGGAGGTGAATGGATACATGTATATGTATGGCTGAGTCCCTTCACTGTTTACCTATAATCCAACATTGTTTGCTAAACTGCTATATCCCAATAAAAAATAGTTTTTTAAAAGTTGCCTATTAAATATAAATATGTAAAATAACTTTAAAAGTGTTTTTCTATGTAATTCTGTAAATGCAGGATTTGAGATCGCCCTGGTGGCTCAGTGGGTAAAGAATTTGCCTGCAATGCAGGAGACCAGGATTCAATCCCTGGGTTGGAAAGCTCCCCAGAGAAGGAAATGGCAACCCACTCCAGTATTCTTGCCCGGAGAATTCCATGGATGGAGGAGCCTCGTAGGCTACAGTCCATGGAATCACAAAGAGTCAGACAGGACTGAGTGACTAACACTTTCACTTTCTTTTTCAAGGAAGAGAGCCACAAGCGGCCCAGGTGGGGGACCAGAGGCAAGCACCTAGGAGGGAAAAAGAGGGAAACTAGCAGAGGTAGAAGAAAACTTTGCTGACTTCACAAAATGCCCTGAGGTTGGCTTCTGACAGGGCGATACACCGCAACCCTCCTTGGTCTCTACTGGTCTCTGTCTCTCTGTTATTAATTCATCATTTTTGGCTGTGCTGGGTCTTCACTGCCGTGCACTGGCTTTCTCTGGGTGCGGTGGGCGGCCTTCTCATTGCAGCGGCTTCTCTCGTTGCAGAGCACAGACTCTAGGGCATTTAAGCTGTAACTGCTGCGGCTCGCCTGCTCGAGAGTGTGGGCTCAGGAGTTGCAGTGCTCGGGCTTAGTTGCTTCCCGGCGTGTGGAATCTTCCTGCACCAGGAATCAAACCCATGTCCTTGGCATTGGCAGATGGATTCTAACCACTAGGCCACCAGAGATACCCTCTGTCTCTCTCTTACACACAGACACACACACACACCACTTAATTATTCCGTGTAATTAAGAGGGAGAGGAGGGAATATTAAGCAGGTTCATTACTACTGTCATCAACCAGGGTCTGAGATTATGTGATCAAGGTACAACACTGGATGCCCTTTGGGAACTGATCATACAATAGAGAAAGAAACAAGATTAAGGAACCTAAGTAGAATAACCTCAATATTTCAAAATAATAGACAGGAGGAAGGAGAAATTAGTTTGATTTTCATGAAAAGAATGAATTTTAAAATATTTTAAAGGGCTGCAGATATTACTTTTAAGTACAGTACATTTTACAAAGCTATAAATGGGTATCTAATAAGTTAAATGAGGTAAGTTAATGAAAGAATTAAGATTCACAAGAGGCCTACATTATATAATTATGTATCATAAAACAGTCCTTTAACATGTTGGAATTAATTGCATGACCCAGAAATTGAAGGTACATTGAAGTTTTAGTTTGAAAAAGCAACTAATTTCATATCAATGTTTTGCACATAGTAGGTATTCAGCAAATGCTTGGTAAAGTAAAATGAACCAACTGATAAGATACACTGGCAATTGTCACTCCCTCTAGATGGAGACTTCTGTTTCAATCCCATTGTGTTAGTGGTAACTACACCCTCCTCCACTCAAAAGCATTTCTAGAGGCAACGGAGAGTAAGAACGTAACCTTGCACACATTCTCATTTTTTTTTTTTTTAAAAAAGCAAATCATTTAAAAAGCATCAGTAATATAACTATCAATAGTAACAAATTACTTGCTGAACAGTGCAGTTAAGAACAGCTAATTTAAGACATTTTCTTCAGAAAATTCCAATTAAAGTGTGAATAGGTTAAGTGGGAAGGATTAATTCAGAGAAGAGTAGAAACAATCAGAATAACAGATCAGATTCCAGGTTTAGCCTGAAGACCTTGGGGGTGGTGGTTGGAGGGTGTACTAACAAGAGAGGGATGCAGGTGCCAGATTACAGGCAACAAGCCAAGGGTAGGTACTGTTTCTTCCTCCTTGGGGGTTTCTCTCGGATAGATCCTAACACTCTACTCTGGGTTATGAGCCCAGCTCTGAACAGCAAGTCAGAACATTGGGGGCAAGGACATTGTCATCCTCAGCTATAATACTAATTGGAATCTATCCAAAACATTACCTCGGGTAAGATCTGCTTCCTTAGTTCTTTTCATCAGTGGGGACTCAAGTGAATTTCTAAGACCATAACATATCTTAGTATCAAGATCAATACTGAATTAGCAGACATGGCTAAGGATAACTGGGGGGAAATAATTAACAAAATTAAGGAGGATTTGCACCACTGGGAACCATAAAAGTTATTTTATGGGTCCATGTAAATGTAATAAAATCTCTGTCTGTGCTACAATTTAATTTCACATCAAAAAGGTCCCCACAGATAGTCTGTAAGATTATTTTACTAAAATTGAACATGTCTATGCCTTCCTATTCTGAGGAAGAAAAAGCTTACTCTGCCCAGAAAGTTATGTTTCACACGGAGGACTGGAATAAGGCCCATCTGATCTCAAGCACTTTCTAATGGCAGCTCCTCAAAGTAGGTAACATAATTAATTTTTATTAATAATAGCACTTCATAATTGGCAGAGGCAGAACATAATATATCAAAAGGATGTTTCCAAGAATAGCGCACACTTTTTTCAAATTAAAAAGTCAAATATTAGCAATAGTGGAATACAAAGACAATGTCTGTTGCACAGATGTGCTTCATATTTCTGCTATATATTTTTAGCAGCTTTATTGACACCTTATTCATGTACCCTATAATTCACCCATCTGAAGCATACTTTTCAATGGTTCTTAGTGTGTTCACAGTTTTACAACCATCAGCATAATCAATTTTAGAACATTTTCATCACCCCCAAAAGAAACCCAGACCCGTGAGCCGTCACCCCACATACGTCCCCCTCCCCCAGGCCTAGGCAACCATTGATCTATGTTCTCTCTATATCCATTTACCTGTTCTGGATATTTCATGTAAATGGAATCATACGATCTGTGGGCTTTTGTGAACAACTTCTTGTACTCAGCATAATGTTTTTGCATTTCATCTATGTTGTAGCATGTATCATTACTTCATTTTTTCTTGTCAATATTCTCTTATATGAGTGTCCTGCATTTTATTTATACATCCATCAGCTGATGGGCATTTGAGGTTTTCTACTTTTTGGCTCCAGTGAATAATGTTTTTATGAACATTCCTGTACATGTTTTTCTGTGGGCATGTGTTTGTTTTTGTTTTCATTTCTCTTGGATATATACCTGGGAGTGGAACTGCTGGGTCGTATGGTAACTTTATGGCTTCCCAGGTGGTGCTGGTGGTAAGGAACTCACCTGCCAATGCAGGAGACATAAGTGATGTGGGCTCGATCCCTGGGTGGGGAAGGTCCCCTGAAGGAGGGCACGGCAACCCACTCTAGTGTTCTTGCCTGGAGAATCCCATGGACAGGGGAACCTGGCGGACTGCAGTCCAGTAGGATCGCACAGAGTCAGACACGACTGAAGCAATTTAGCATGCACACACGCGTAGTTAACATTTTGATGAACTTCCAAACTGTTTTACAAAGTGGCTGCACTATTTTAAATTGATATTTACATTATATATAAGTATTCCAATAAAACCAACTCTTGTTTTATCTTTTTGATTGACACGTAATAGGTTTGAAGTGTTATCTTATTGTTGTTTTCCTTTGACTAATGATGTTGAGCATCTTTTCATGTCCTTATTAGCCATACGTGTATCTTCTTTGGAGAAGTGCCCATTTTAAAATTGGTTTGTCTTTTCAATAAGGCTCGACTCTAAGTTCCACAAGGGCGAGGACTCTAATCTATCTTGCTTTTTTCTCATCCCCACAGGACTCCTGTGCCTGGACCACAGTTGTGTTTAAAATTTGTTTATTGGATGACTTGATAAAGTAATGGCTAAAGATAGCGATGACATAGCTACAGTCAGCAGACTTCCTTTACTTTGTTTAAAATTTTTTATTGAAGTATAGTTGATTTACAATGTTGTGTTAGCTTCAGGTATACAGCGAAGTATACATTCTTTCTCAGATTCTTTTCCGTTATAAGTTATTACAAGATTTTGAATATAATTCCCTATGCTATAAGTAGGACATTGTTATTTATCTATTTTATACATAGTAGTATGTATTTGTTAATCCCAAGCTCCTAATTTATCTCTTCCTCTCCCAGTCCCCTTTGGTAACCGTAAGTTTGTTTTCTATGTCTGTGAGTCTGTTTCTGTTTTATAAATAGATTCATTTGTATAATTTTTTAAAGATTCCACAGTTAAGTGGTATCAGGTGATATTTGTCTTTCTTTGTCTGACTTACTTCACTTAGTATTATAATCTCTAGGTTCATCCATGTTTCTGCAAATGGTATTATTTCCATTCTTTTTATGGTTGAGTGATATTTCATGTTGTGTGTATGTGTGTGTATGTGTACCCATTACTCCATTGATGGGCACTTAGATTGCTTCTGTATCTTGGCTATTGTAAATATTGCTACTATAAACATTAGGATGTGTGTATCTTTGCAAGTTAGAGTTTTCTTCTTTTCTGGATATATGCCCAAGAGTGGGATTGCTAGATCATATGGTAACTCTACTTTTGGTCTTTCAAGGAACTTCCATGCTGACCTCCATAGTGGCTACACCAATTTACATCCCACCAATAGTATAGGAGAGTTCCCTTTTGTCCACACCCTCTCTAGCATTTTTTATTTGTAGACTTTTTGATATGGCCATTCAGATTGGTGTGAGGTGATATCTCCTTGTAGTCTTGATTTGCATTTCTCTAATGATTAGAGATCTTGATCATCTTTTCATGTGCCTGTTGGTCATCTATATGTCTTCTTTGGAGAATGTCTGTTTAGGTCTTCTGCTGATTTTTTGATTGTGTTGTTTGTTTATACTGAGCTATCTGAGTTGTTTGTATATTTTGGAAATTAAGCCCTTGTCAGTCATATGTCAAAGTAATGTCTCTGCTTTTTAATATGCTGTCTAGGTTGGTCATAACTTTCCTTCCAAGGAGTAAGCGTCTTTTAATTTCATGGCTGCAATCACCATCTGCAGTGATTTTGGAGCCCCCAAAAATAAAATCAGCCACTGTTTCCACTGTTTCCCCATCTGTTTGTCATGAAGTGATGGGACCAGATGCCATGAACTTAGTTTTCTGAATGTTGAGTTTTAAGCCAACTTTTTCACTCTCCTCTTTCACTTTCACCAAGAGGCTCTTTAGTTCTTCTTCACTTTCTGCCATAAGGATGGTGTCATCTACATATCTGAGGTTATTGATATTTCTCCCGGCAATCTTGATTCCAGCTTGTGATTCCTCCAGCCCAGCATTTCTCATGATGTACTCTGCATATAAGTTAAATAAGCAGGGTGACAATATAGAGCCTTGACATACTCCTTTTCCTATTTGGAACCAGTCTGTTGTTCCATGTCCAGTTCTAACTGTTGCTTCCTGACCTGCGTACAGGTTTCTCAAGAGGCAGGTCAGGTGGTCTGGTATTCCCATCTCTTTCAGAATTTTCCACAGTTTATTGTGATCCACCCAGTCAAAAGCTTTGGCATAGTCAATAAAGCAGAAATAGATGTTTTTCTGGAACTCTCTTGCTTTTTTGATGATCCAGCGAATGTTGGCAATTTGATCTCTGCTTCCTCTGCCTTTTCTAAAACCAGCTTGAACATCTGGAAATTCACGGTTCACGTATTGCTGAAGCCTGGCTTGGAGAATTTTGAGCATTACTTTACTAGCATGTGAGATGAGTACAATTGTGCAGTAGTTTGAGCATTCTTTGGAATTGCCTTTCTTTGGGATTGGAATGAAAACTGACCTTTTTCAGTCCTATGGCCACTGCTGAGTTTTCCAATTTTGCTGACATATCGAGTGCAGCACTTATCTTTGAGGATTTGAAATAGCTCAATTGGAATTCCATCACCTCCACTAGCTTTGTTTGTAATGATGCTTCCTAAGGCCTGCTTGACTTCACATTCCAGGATGTCTGGCTGTAGGTGAGTATGACTGATCACGCCATTGTGATTATCTGGGTCGTGAAGATCTTTTTTGTACAGTTCTTCTGTGTATTCTTGCCATCTCTTCTTAATATCTTCTGCTCTGTTAGGTCCATACCATTTTTGTCCTTTATCGAGCCCATCTTTGCATGAAATGTCCCCTTGGTATCTCTAATTTTCTTGAAGAGATCTCTAGTCTTTCCCATCCTATTGTTTTCCTCTATGTCTTTGCACTGATCGCTGAGGAAGGCTTTCTTATCTCTCCTTGCTATTCTTTGGAACTCTGCATTCAAATGGGTATGTCTTTCCTTTTCTCCTTTGCTTTTTGCTTCCGTTATTTTCACAGCTATTTGTAAGCCCTCCTCAGACAGCCATTTTGCTTTTTTACATTTCTTTTTCTTGGGGATGGTCTTGATTCCTGTCTCCTGTACAATGTCTTTGTACATTACTTTGGCAACAAAGGTCCGTCTAGTCGAGGCTATGGTTTTTCTGGTGGTCATGTATGGATGTGAGAGTTGGACTATAAAGAAAGCTGAGTGCCAAAGAATTGATGCTTTTGAGCTGTGGTGTTGGAGAAGACTCTTGAGAGTCCCTTGGACTGCAAGGAGATCCAATCAATCCATCCTAAAAGAGATCAATCCTGGGTGTTCACTGGAAGGTCTGATGTTGCAGCTGAAACTCCAATACTTTGGCCACCTCATGCGAAGAGTTGACTCATTGGAAAAGACCTTAATGCTGGGTAGGATTGGGGGCGGGAGGAGAAGGGGATGACAGAGGATGAGATGGTTGGATGGCATCACCGACTCGATGGACATGGGTTTGGGTAGACTCCGGGAGTTGGTGATGGACAGGGGGGCCTGGCGTGCTGCAATTCATGGGGTCGCAGAGAGTCGGACACGACTGAGCGACTGAACTGAACTGAACTGAACTGAGGATGGGAAGCTCTAATCACTAATTTATTTTAAAATCAAAGCAGAATTAAATAAAATGTAAATTATACCTTGAAACACATTTAGCCTTCTTTGGTATCTGTATTTCCAAGTCAAGTCATATATGCAACCCCTGCATGCACTAGAGTTTTGCCCAGAACAGTTCTGTCCTTTGGCCATGAACCAACCCCAGCCAGACATCTTACAAATCCATCCTATTGATCAAAGGGTGATTCTCTGTGTGGCTCACTGCACAAATAACTCTCAGACTGAAAAAAATTGCTTGGCTCGTGTGTCTTGCTGCTGAGAGGCTGAGTTTCCTTTTCATCTACCAAGGACTGAACTTCATCAGATAATAATTTCTTTAGAAACAAACCTAGCAAACCTAGTATATTTTGTTCTGAGCTAGCCACATTTGTATTTTTCAGAACTTGGGGTTGTGAGCCAGTCAACTATAACATCAAATGCTTATTCAAGGGCTCCAGCACAATTTTCATTGAATTTAAAGTTTTAATTCTTAATTTGAAAATTAAGAGAATTTTATGTAATTTATTTTAAATTAAGTATCATGGAGTTTAAAATAATTCCTGAAGGAGTCATTGTACCCAGGAGTGTTTCAGTTTTTGTGTCTCCAGGTCCTAGACGCTCATTGTCCATTAACATAACTTTCCTGTAGACTCAGTATTTAGACTGCAGAGAGCTGCTGTTGACCTGGATGGGATACTAATCTTATGAATTACAGAAGAAAGCCCATGTGAGGAAATAAGAAACCCAGAAGGCATTCTCAGGTACAGGGAGGTTCCTACTCTCTCTCATCAAGCTTCTTCCCTGCCAGTGTGTAGTATGGAGTCCACAACTTTCTGAAGCTTCCTGTAAAGAAGAGGTAATAGGAATATCTTTGGGGAAGGGAGTGTGGGCAGAAGTTCAGATGGGCTTCTGTGTATTCTTCTCTCTGCTTTTTTCTGCCCTGGTGGTAAATACCTAAGCAGTAGATCTCTGGCAACTTGGGAGAACCTAGGTTTTCTTTGCTCTCCTATAAGTTCCATCTTTAAAATATAATAATCTGAGATCATTATCAGGTTTAAGATCATAGCCTTTATAAACCAGTCTGTCTCAACCAGTTTAGAAGGTGAAAGCAGGGCCAGGAATCAACCTTGTTTACTTAAATACAGTATGACCTAGTTTGGTTCAGTGAAAGAAAAAAGCTTGAAGGGAGATCAGAAGTAGGATTCTAGTTCTAGCTTTGTTACCAATTAGCTGTCACCTTGAGCAAATCAACTTAACTTCTCTGCAACTCAGTCTCTATTTTCAAATGGGAGTGGAGAAAACTGCTTTTGTTCAGTTTGTTGTGATAATCAGATGAGAGTACATATTTGAAAATTCCCTAAAATTTTTAAAACACAATAAAATGACAGGTTTGAAAATACTATCAATTTATGTATCAAGTGGCTTAAGATGTTATATATAAGTAACTACAAATAAAGTAAGCAAAATAAAATAGTGAAGTAAATAAAAGGTTGAGATAATCCAAACTAGAAACTTATAGGAAAATATTAGACAACATTTTTATTGTTCTATCAAATTTTATAGAGAAAGAAAACCTATATGATAGCAGGTTTACTTGTTACTCAAGCTCTCAGGGAAAAAAAATACAGGATCTATAAACAAGCATTGATCTGAGGTAAAGGCTGAAGAAAACTGTTGAGTTTTAAACAAATAAGCAAAGGGCTCAATCTTTTTAATTTATTTATTTTTAATTGGAAGATAATTGCTTTACAATATTGTGTTGGTTTCTACCATACATCAACATGAATCAGCCATAGGCATACACATGTCACACCCCTCCAGCCCCTGCCCCGTAAAACCTCCTTCCCATCTCCCACCGCATCCCACCCCTCTAGGTTGTCACAGAGCACCAGGTTTGAGCTCCCTGCATCATACAGCAAATTTCCACTGGCTACCTATTTTACATATGGTAATGTATATGTTTCAATGCTACTCTCCCAGTTTGTCCCACCCTCTCCTTCACCTACTTTGTCTACAAGTCTGTTCTCTATATCTGCGTCTCTATTGCTGCCCTGCAAAAAAGTCAGCAGCTCTGATTATGCCTCTGCCATCCAGCCCTCCTTCTGGAAAATCCTACAGAGAATCAGAAGGAATGGAAAGGGCCAAAATCCTGCCAGTCTGGCAGGTGGGGGCACCTGCTTTAGTAGACCTAGATTTAAGCAATTAGAGTGCCCTTTACCTAAAACCCTCTAATTGGATGGAGATGCTCTTAGGTTATAGCATGGCTGGGCTGGGTCTTCCCAGAACAATTCTGTTGCCCTTTTTTTTTTTTTCTGTTGCCCATTTTTAATCAGGTCAAGCAACAGTCCCCCTAAAACACACACACAGCATTACCAGTTATTGACCTCTAGTTTTCATGTGGGGATAGATTTAGTGTCTTATAGATGAAGTGCACCCTGTTATTCCAGATCCCATTAAAAAAATGAAGGTGTGTAAATAGCCTGTACTGACTTCTTGGGTTAGAGGTCCTCTCATGTCTTTCCCAGCAGGTCTAGGAACCACTAGAAGTGGAATTAAAGTTTAATAATCAAGAAGAAGGGGTGGGGGAGGGGAGGAGGAAAAGAAGAGGAAAGGGAGGAGGATTGGGGAGGGAGAGGGAGTAGAGGGGGAGGGAAGAAGGAGGAGACAGAGGGGGAGGGGAGCAGAGAGAGGACTAGGAGGAAAAGGGGGAGGACGGGGAGGAAGAGAGAGGAGAGGGAGGAGGGGAAAAGAAGAGGAGGGGAGCAGAGGGAGGAGGAAGGGAGGAAGAGGGGGAGGATGGGGAGGGAGAGGAAGTAGAGGGGAGGGGAGAAGGAGGAGACAGAGGAGGAGGGGAGCAGAGGGAGGACTAGGAGGAAAAGGGGGAGGATGAGGAGGGAGAGGGAGGAAGGGAGAAGAGGAGGAAGGGAGCAGAGGGAGGAGGGGAGAAGAGGAGGAAGGGAGCAGAGGGAGGAGGGGAGAAGAGGAGGAAGGGAGCAGAGGGAGGAGGAGGAGACAGGAGGAGGGGAGCAGAGGGAGGACTAGGAGGAAAAGGGGGAGGATGAGGAGGGAGAGGGAGAAGAGGGAGGAGGGGAGAAAAGGAGGAGGGGAGCAGAGGGAGCAGAGGGAGGAGGAGAAGCTTGTTTCTGACCTCTGCCTGGTGGGTCTGTTTCTCTGTGCAGATGCCCACTCACAAAAAGTACCAGCTTTAGCTCCACCTCTGTTACTCCCATCTCTGTAATTTAAAGGCTCTCTTGGGATATATTCCTGAAATAGAATAATTAAAGAATAGGTACATTTTTAGATTTCCTTTACATATTCTCAAATTGACTTCAGGTAGACTTATGTCATTTTACATACTCCCCATAGGTTAATGAGGGGACCTCATTTTCTAGTGTTTCTTAAAATCTTAGCCAGCTTATTAGGTAGAAAAGGGTCTCTGTTTGTTGCTGGAATTTTCATTTTTTAAATTACAAACTATTTGATCATTTCAATAATATTTTAATAGAACTGCTGTATTCTGTCTTCTGTTCCATTAAGTGGCACTTTGGAGGTTAATAAGGAAATGTCTGACCCACTCCTTGCCCTCATATATTAGGGAAGTTAAATATATTCTCAACAGCCTTGAAATAGGGAACAATAGAAGACCTGTATGAAATGTTCCCTTGGTATCTCTAATTTTCTTGAAGAGATCTCTAGTCTTTCCCAATCTGTTGTTTTCCTCTGTTTCTTTGCATTGATCGCTGAGGAACGCTTTCTTATCTCTCCTTGCTATTCGTAGGAACTCTGCATTCAAATGGGAATATCTTTCCTTTCCTCCTTTGCTTTTCGCTTCTCTTCTTTTCCCAGCTATTTGTAAGGCCTCCTCAGACAGCCATTTTGCTTTTTTACATTTCTTTTCCATGGGGATGGTCTTGATCCTTGTCTCCTGTACAATGTCATGAACCTCCATCCATAGTTCATCAGGCACTCTGTCTATCAGATCTAGTCCCTTAAATCTATTTGTCACTTCCACTGTATAATCAAAAGGGATTTGATTTAGGACATACCTGAATGGTCTAGTGGTTTTCCCTACTTTCTTCAATTTAAGTCTGAATTTGGCAATAAGGAGTTCATGCTCTGAGCCACAGTCTGCTTCCAGTCTTGTTTTTGCTGACTGTATAGAGCTTCTCCATCTTTGGCTGCAAAGAATATAATCAATCTGATTTCAGTGTTGACCATCTGGTGATGTCCATGTGTAGAGTCTTTTCTTGTGTTGTTGGAAGAGGGTGTTTGCTATGACCAGTGCGTTCTCTTGGCAAAACTCTATTAGCCTTTGCCCTGCTTCATTCTGTACTCCAAGGCCAAATTCGCCTGTTACTCCAGGTGTTTCTTGACTTCTTGCTTTTGCATTCCAGTCACCTATAATGAAAAGGACATCTTTTATGGGTGTTAGTTCTAAAAGGTCTTGTAGGTCTTCATAGAACTGTTCAACTTCAGCTTCTTCAGCATTACTGGTTGGGGCATAGGCTTGGATTACCGTGATATTGAATGGTTTGCCTTGGAAACGAACAGAGATCATTCTGTCGTTTTTGAAATTGCACCCAGTACTGCATTTTGGACTCTTTTGTTGACCATGATGGTTACTCCATTTCTTCTAAGGGATTCCTGCCCACAGTAGTAGATATAATGGTCATCTGAGTTAAATTCACACATTCCAGTCCATTTTAGTTTGCTGATTCCTAGAAGGTCAATGTTCACTCTTGCCATCTTCTGTTTGACCACTTCCAATTTGCCTTGATTCATGGACCTAACATTCCAGGTTCCTATGCAATATTACTCTTTACAGCATCGGACCTTGCTTCTATCACCAGTCACATCCACAACCGGGTATTGTTTTTGCTTTGGCTCCATCTCTTCATTCTTTCTGGAGTTATTTCTCCACTGATCTCCAGTAGCATATTGGGCACCTACCGACCTGGGGAGTTCCTCTTTCAGTATCCTATCATTTTGCCTTTTCATACTGTTCATGGGGTTCTTAAGGCAAGAAAACTGAAGTGTTTCGCCATTCCTTTCTCCAGTGGACCACATCCTGTCAGGCCTCTCCACCATGACCCGTCTGTCTTGGGTGGCCCCACATGGCATGGCTTAGTTTCATTGAGTTAGACAAGGCTGTGGTCCATGTAATCAGATTGGCTAGTTTTCTGTGATTATGGTTTCAGTGTGTCTGCCCTCTGATGCCCTCTCGCAACACCTACTCTCTTCCTTGGGTTTCTCTTACCTTGGACATGGGTTATCTCTTCACAGCTGCTCCAGCAAAGTGCAGCCGCTGCTCCTTACCTTGGACGAGGGGTATCTCCTCACAGTCACCCCTCCTGACCTTGAATGTGGAGTAGCTCCTCTCGGCCCTCCTGTGCCCACGCAGCCGCCGATCCTTGGACGTGGGGTAGCTCCTCTCGGCCGCCACCCCTGACCTATTTATGCTTTATTGACTATGCCAAAGCTTTTGACTGGGTGGATCACAATAAACTGTGGAAAATTCTGAAAGAGATGGGAATACCAGACCACCTGACCTGCCTCTTGAGAAACCTGTACGCAGGTCAGGAAGCAACAGTTAGAACTGGACATGGAACAACAGACTGGTTCCAAATAGGAAAAGGAGTATGTCAAGGCTCTATATTGTCACCCTGCTTATTTAACTTATATGCAGAGTACATCATGAGAAACGCTGGGCTGGAGGATGCACAAGCTGGAATCAAGATTGCCGGGAGAATATCAATAACCTCAGATATGCAGATGACACCACCCTTATGGCAGAAAGCGAACAGGAACTAAAAGGCCTCTTGATGAAAGTGAAAGAGGAGAGTGGAAAAGCTGGCTTAAAACTCAACATTCAGAAAACTAAGATCATGGCAGCTGGTCCCATCACTTCATGGGAAATAGATGGGGAAACAGTGGAAACTGTATCAGACTTTATTTTTTGGGGCTCCAAAATGACTGCAGATGGTGATTGCAGCCATGAAATTAAAAGATGCTTACTCCTTGGAAGGAAAGTTATGACCAACCTAGACAGCCTATTAAAAATCAAAGACATTGCTTTGCCAACAAAGGTCTGTCTAGTTAAGGCTATGGTTTTTCCAGTAGTCATGTATGGATGTGAGAGTTGGATTGTGGAGAAAGCTGAGCACCGAAGAATTGATGCTTTTGAACTGTGGTGTTGGAGAAGACTCTTGAGAGTCCCTTGGACTGCAAGGAGATCCAACCAGTCCATCCTAAAAGAGATCAGTCCTGGGTGTTCATTGGAAGGACTGATGTTGAAGCTGAAACTCCAATACTTTGGCCACCTCATGCGAAGAGCTGATTCATTGGAAAAGACCCTGATGCTGGGAAGGATTGAGGGCCGGAGGAGAAGGGGACGACAGAGGATGAGATGGCTGGATGGCATCACCGACTCGATGGATATGGGTTTGGGTGGACTCCGGGAGTTGGTGATGTACAGGGAGGCCTGGCGTGCTGCGATCATGGGTCACAAAGAGTTGGACACGACTGAGCGACTGAACGGAGAAGACCTGCAAAAATGTGTAGATCCGAGAGAATGAGGACAGGTCCATGGTCCATGTAAACAGACTTCATGGAGGAGGTGTGATGAGTACTAGGTCCACAAGATAGAATTTGAGTAGGTGGAGAGGATGAGGCAGAACACTGCATGTGGGAGTTCAGGCGAAAGCAGAGAGCAAAGGCTTGAGTTCACAATGGACAAGGCATGTGTGTTAGTTCAGTGTCTCCAGAAAGCAGACACCAAAATAGAACTGAATGTACAAGGATTTGATTAGAGGAAGTGCCTGTGAGAAAACATTGGAAGGAGCTGAGACAAACATCAGGCTATGATGCAGATTCCACCCTGAGTGAAGCAAGAGGGAAAAAAGGTGGAGTGGAAGCGTCCTAGATTTCCTGCAGTGTAATACAGGTTTGTGAAGGGCTGTCAGGGAGTCCTTGAGCCAATGTGGGCCATCAGAGAGGTCCCATGTCTCCCAGGACTAGGCGCCCTGGTATTTCTGCTGCACTCAGTCAGTGGCTGGGAGCAGCCCACAAGACACTAGGAAGCATGGCCTTCGTGCAAATGTGATGATGGATTTAATAGGACAGCAGTTGGCACCCTTGGTTAATTAGCTCCCTGTCATTGTTGGTCTCTGAGGTGTATCCTCTTGGCTGCTGCAGCACAATGAGGAAGAGTGAGGAGCTAGGCCTGAGGGCAGGGTCTATTCACCAGAGGTGGGAGAGGGACCTACTTCCACTTCTGAGAGATCTCTTAGTTTCTCAGACTGTACGGAGAGCATGGTGGTGATGGAAGCTTTCCTAATACTTCACCCTTCGTGCACCCCAGGCTGGGTCAGTAAAAGCTCTGTTGGTTGTGATGAATGGGCTTGGGGCCACCGTCCCTCTTTCCAGTGTGCTTTCCTAGAGAACTGTTCCACTGTAACTGTCGTTCTACATGCAAATTATGATTTGCCTGTTATTTGCACAGTTGGGACATGGGCAAGGCAGAAATAAGAGGCCATCCTTCTGCTGTTTTTAGATGTTTTCTGTTAATTGAGGTCATGAAGACTTCAGGTTTTTATGTGAGAACATTCCAGAGTGTTCAGTCTCCATTTCAAGAATTGGATAAGCTTTAAGAGTTGTGGGGGAACTTGCCTGGCACTCCAGTGATTAAGACTTCAAGCTTCCACTGTAGGGGACCCCAGTTTGATCCCTGGTGGGAGAACTAAAATCCCTCATGCAGAGTTGTCACTCAGAGCCTATAGTTTATGTTAGGCTTCACTGTTTTTTTTAAGTCTTTACTGAATTTGTTACAGCACTTTCTATGTTTTTGTTTTTTGGCCATAAGGCATGTAGGATTTTAGCTTCCTGATCAGGGATCAAACACTCATCCTCTGTATTGGAAGACAAAGTCTTAACTACAAGACCACCTTCACTCTTGGTGTTGTACATTCTTTGGTTTTGACAATTATATAATGGCATTTTCCACCATGATAGTATTCTCCAAAGTAGTTTAACTGCCCTATAAATTCTTTGTGCTGTATTTATTCATCTCGCTGACCCCCTCAACCCTGGGCAATCACTGATCTTTCTACTGTCTCCTTAGTTTTGCGTTTTCCAGAGTGTATCTGAACTCATATAGTGTGTACTCTTTTTGGATTGGCTTCTTTCACTTATTAACATGTATTTAAGTTTCCTGCCTGTTTTTCCATGGCTTCATAGCCATTACATTTTAGTGCTGAATAACAGTCCTTTACATGGATATACCACAGTTTGATTATTCATTTACCTACTGAAGGACATGTCAGTTGCTTCCAATGATTTTGTAAGTACCCAATTTCCTGTGTTAAATATCTTCATGTTGAAAATATCTAGAGTGGTTTTTATTTCCTGTATTTTACTCTTATATACAAGAGAAGGTGTCTATTAAGATATCATAGATACTGTTGTGTGGAGTAGAAGTCACAACAGAATGGGGCCCAGAACAGAAGCATGTTTACTTGACCACTGATTTTCTAATTTATATCTTCATCATGTTAGTTAGTCTCATCAGACACCTCCATTTTGTTCTGTTCCCTGTGAGCGTGAAGAGATTAACATCACTGACTAAGCTCAACAAAGAATTCAGAGTCTAAGGTTCAGGCTTCATTAACAGAACAAACACCACTGGGCTCCTGCCCCTCTGTCTTTGCTCCTATAGATGGTTCTTTACTCAGTTCTGAGGGTACACTGAGCTTTTTCTCAGCTCAGGGTCTTTACATTTGTGTTAGGGATGCCCTTCCTCCAGTTCACCATATGTCTGGACATTTTGCCTCCTTCAGGTTTTAGTTCAAATGTTGACTTCCTTATATAATGTTGTTATATAACAACAACTCTCATTGTTGTTTTCTAGGACATTTCCCTTTTTTGCAGAACTGTGCTTCATTGCTCAGTCGTGTCTGACTCTTTGTGACTCTATGGACGGTAGGTGCCAAGCTCTTCTGTCCGTAAGATTTTCCAGGCAAAAATGCTGGAGTGGTTGCCATGCCCTCCTCCAGGGGATCTTCCCACCTTAGGGATCGAACCCAAGTCTCTTGCATTGCTGGTGGATTCTTTACCATCTGAGCCACCAGGAAAGCTCAAGAATACTGGAATGGGTAGCCTATGCCTTCTCCATGGGATCTTTCTGACCCAGGAATCGAACCAGGATCTCCTGCATTGCAGGCGGATTCTTTACCAGTTGAGCTACCAGAGAAGCCCAGAAAATTTAAACAGGGTCTTGCTATGTTATGCAGGATAGAATGCAGTAGCTATTCACAGGTGTGTATTGTCACCCTGCTTATTTAACTTATATGCAGAGTACATCATGAGAAACGCTGGGCTGGAAGAAACACAAGCTGGAATCAAGATTGCTGGGAGAAATATCAATAACCTCAGATATGCGGATGACACCACCCTTATGGCAGAAAGTGAAGAAGAACTAAAGAGCCTCTTGATGAAGGTGAAAGAGGAGAGTGAAAAAGTTGGCTTAAAGCTCAACGTTCAGAAAACTAAGATCATGGCATCTGGTCCCATCACTTCAGGGGAAATAGATGGGGAAACAGTGGAAACAGTGTCAGACTTTATTTTTTTGGGCTCCAGAATCACTGCTGATGGTGACTGCAGCCATGAAATTAAAAGACGCTTACTCCTTGGAAGGAAGGTTATGGCCAACCTAGATAGCATATTTAAAAGCAGGGCTCAGGGCCGGGGCAACAGGATGGCCCAGGGGATGGGATGGGGAGGGAGGTGGGTGGGGGGTCCAGGAGGGGGAACACATGTAGGCCCATGGCTGATTCATGTCAATGTATGGCAAAAACTATTACAATATTGTAAAGTAATTAGCCCCCAACTAAAATAAATAAATTTATTAAAAAAAATTATGTTCTGTTTTACTAAACATATTAAAATATTTAACCAAAAAAAAGCAGAGACATTACTTTGCCAACAAAAGTCCGTCTAGTGAAGGCTATGGTTTTTCCAGTGGTCATGTATGGATGTGAGAGTTGGACGGTGAAGAAAGCTGAGCACCGAAGAATTGATGCTTTTGAACTGTGGTGTTGGAGAAGACTCTTGAGAGTCCCTTGGACTGCAAGGAGATCCAATCAATCCATCCTAAAAGAGATCAATCCTGGGTGTTCATTGGAAGGTCTGATGTTGAAGCTGAAACTCCAATACTTTGGCCACCTCATGCGAAGGGTTGACTCATTGGAAAAGACCCTAATGCTGGGTAGGATTGGGGGCAGGAGGAGAAGGGGACGACAGAGGATGAGATGGTTGGATGGCATCACCGACTCGATGAACATGGGTTTGGATAGACTCCGGGAGTTGGTGATGGACAGAGAGGCCTGGCGTGCTGCAATTCATGGGGTCGCAAAGAGTCGGACACGACTGAGCGACTGAACTGAACTGAACTGATTCACAGGTGTGATCCCACTACTGATCAGCACAGGAGTTTTGACCTGCTCCATTTCTGACCTCCTTAGGTTCACCCCTCCTTAGGCAACCTGCTGGAAATATACTTAATTCAGGCCATAAAGATGTCAAGCTTTACTTCTGATCAAGCAAAAGATCTGCCCATATTCCACCAGTTAAACATGAGGGGCAATATAGAAGGGAATTTGTTTGCATTATCTGTTGCTGTATAACAAACCATTTCAAAAATTGGTGGCTTAAGACAACAATTGGTGATCAACTCACACAATTCTGTAAGTTACCTGATTTCAACTGGATGGTTCTGCTGGTCATTCTTGGGGTTTTTAATTTAGCTGCTGCCAGACAGTGGCTAGTCCTAGCACATTCAAAATGGCTTCCTTCATCTGGCTGGCTGGTGCTTTGGCAGGGATGGTTGGAAGATTGGAGCCAGATGCTGGGATGGCTAGACTTCTATTTTTTCATGTCGTCTGGGGGCCTCTGCCTGTTCCCACTACTGTGTTGTGTCTCCATGTGATTTCTCCAGCAGGGTAGCTAAACTTCTTACATGATGGCCTATACTCCACATAGCACAAAAGCAGAAGCTGCTCTCCTCAAGGCATACAACATCATTTCTGTCACATCTTTTGATTAAAGCAAGTTACAAACCTGACCCAGATTCCACGTGGAAGGGGACTATACAAGGATGTGAACACCAAGAGACTTGGTGCATTAGGGTTCATCTTTACTTACTAGCTACCACAGTGCTCAAACATTGTCAGTCAGTGGACTTTGCCACTGACATTAAGCTGGCTGATGAGTAATAATGGTGAGCATTTATGATGATGGTGGTGGTGATGATGAGAATGATAAATGAGGATTCTATCTGCAATTTTTCTCCTTTGAAGTTGAGGTAGTTCATAGGAAAACCATAGGAAGATTCTCTAAGAACTAGGAGCCAAATAACCTAAGAATCAAAAAAGTTAAAAACTACACATGATGAATGATGTTAGCCATCTGGAAAAGTTTTTAGGACTAAAGTATAAGTCATTAAAGAAGAAAAGTAATCACTAAATTTTATAAATAGGAAGGTATTGATAACAAGAGTGAGTTTTAACCGGGAATTGGGTTGTATATCAGAATTAAGTGGATTAAAGAGTAAGTGGGACATGCCAACAAGGGCAGAACAAGGGTAACAAGTTTTTCAAGCTATGTAGCCAGGGGCTCAGAGGCATTATTGGTGAGAAAGGAAATAGGTATAATCTTTTTGGATGGTAACTAGGTAGCAAACAGTAAAAAACCTTGCTGCTGCTAAGTTGCTTCAGTCATGTCCGACTCTGTGCGACCCCATAGACGGCAGCCCACCAGGCTCCGCCGTCCCTGGGATTCTCCAGGCAAGAACACTGAAATGGGTTGCCATTTCCTTCTCCAATGCATGAAAGTGAAAAGTGAAAGTGAAGTCGCTCAGTTGTGTCCGACGCTTCATGACCCCATGTACTGCAGCCTACCAGGCTCCTCCGTCCATGGGATTTTCCAGGCAAGAGTACTAGAGTGGGTTGCCATTGCCTTCTCCAAAAAGCCTTGAGTGTATTAGTATCTTTTGACCTAGTTATTCAACTTCTAAGAGGTCAGCTTAGTGAAATCATTAGACATATGCAAGGATTTATATACCAGGAAATTCACTTAACAAATATTTTTGTTTTATTGTGAAATATATCTTATATACAGAAGCATGTCCAAAACACTGGAGCTTACTTTAAAGAATAGTAATAAGGTAAGTACTTGTATAGCCATCATCCAGGATACAAGTAAAAGATTTCTCCCCCTATGTCCTTTCCTAATTTCATGCCTCTCTTCCCCACCATGGATAATAATCATCTTAATAATCATCCTAACCTTTGAACAATAACTTCTTTGCTTTTTCTTTTTCACGACCTTGAATATATCTCTACATGATACAATGTTTAGTTTTGTCTGTTTTCAAATTTAATATAAATGCAATCGTGCTGTTTATGTTCTTCAACAATTTTGCTTCTTTTGTTCTCCATTGTCTTTAAGAGTCTTCATTGTTGAGGGATGTGGATCCAGTTCATTCAGTTCTACTGCTATATAATATTTATCTTCTCTATCTTGATAGATATTTGATTATTTATTTTATTTTTGCTATTATGAGCAAGGCTGCTAAAAACACTTATTCACATTTTCTTTCACACATGTACAAGAACTTCTCTTGAGTATAATCAAAAGAGATGGAACAGCTAGATTAGCATATATTCAGCTTTCCTAAAAATGCCAAACTGTTTTTCAAAGTGACTTTACTAATTTACATTTTGATATATGCAAGTTTGAGTTGCACTGCATCCTCATCAGCACTTGAAATTGTCAGACATTCTTGCTTTTGCCAGCCTAAGGTACAGAACGGTATCTGTCAAGCAGAGCACTGTGCACCACTTGCCAGTACCTGGGCCGGGGGCGGGGGGGACTCCAACTCCATGGTGGATAGCAGAGGTCATGACAGGGCCAACTACCAGAAATAGAAATCCAAATACGTTTGCCCATTGTATCTTGGTACTGGAGTCACCAAGAAGAATACAACGCAGTCAAGCATGAATGGGATGCTTTTATTCTCACAGAAAAAAACAGACTAAAATCAGCTCTAATTGTGTGTATTGGCTTCCCATGGCTGGGACCCCCTTAGCAGCCGGTACAGGGCAGTTGGCCTACATGCCAGTTGGCCCTCTTGTGCCACAGTCTGTGTCTGTCAGTCGCTCCATCCTGTCCGACTCTTTGTGACCCCATGAACTGTAGCCCGCCAGGCTTCTCTCCATGGAATTCTCCAGGCAAGAATACCGGAGTGGATTGCATTCCCTTCTCCAGAGGATCTTCCTGACCCAGGGATCGAACCCTGGTCTCCTGCATCCCAGGCAGATTCTTTACTGTTTGAGCTACAGGGAAGCACTGTGCCACAGTAGGAGGACCCTGACCCCCGTGGAGTCTGAAAACTAGACACATGGGATCACTTATAGACATGCTCAAGCAGAACAAACGAATACATGTTGAGCCCAAAACCAGGAAGGATAATCCCTCAAAAGTAGTTAAGCGTGGCAAGGTTGTGTGGGCTCCTTCTCTCTCAGTAAGGAGTTGTTCCAGGCCCAAGGCCCCTTCTTACATGGCTAAGCAAGGATTGAAAGACTGTGCAGATCAGACAGGCTTCCTCAACAATATCTTATTGTGTTCATTAAGAATGCAATTCACATTTGATACAGTTCACCCATTTAAACTATACAACTCCATGCTATCTAATATATTCACATAGTTGTGCAATCATTACCACTATCTAATTTTTGCAACATGTTTATTACCCTAAAGGTAACCTTATATCCATCAGCAGTTACTTCCCTATTACCTCCAGCGCTTGACTAATCACTTCCTGGTTCTATAGATTTTCTATTCTGGACATTTCATACAGATGGAATTACATAATATGTGGCCTTTGATGATTGGCTTTTTTCATATTTCCAAGTTTCCAAGTTTCATGAAGGTTGTAACACATATCAGAACTTCATCATTTATTTTTATTTTATGAACAATAAACCATTATATGGCTACACTAAATTTTATAATAAATATTTTATGATGAATGTTTATTCATTCATCAGTTGATGAACATTTGGGTTGTTTACTTTCTTATTGTGGAATACAAGATTGGAACACTTTAATTCTGTTTATTACTCTCATGACTTCCATGAAACTGTTATATGTATTTTAATTTTAAATTATTGTCATTTACTCCATTTTAAAATGTAAACAATTTAAAATAATTGCATGGAAATCATATGGGGGATAAATGGAGTTAAAGTGTTCTAAGATCTTTAATTTTACAGTAGGAAATTAAATATATTAATTACAAAGACTGGCACATGTGTTGTGGCTTTATAGTTAATTTTTTTATTTATGCACTTAACTACCACTTTCTTATTCTTCATTTGTTTTCATTTCAGACCTTCTATTTGAGCTTAAATTCTCTTCAGTATAAATATGTATGTGTGTGTGTGTTTAAATATCAATCTACCAAGAAAATAAAACACTATCAGTTTAGAATTCTATACCCAGTGAAATATCTTTCAAGAATGAGGGCAAAATAAAGGTGTTTGTGGATAAAAACACTGAGAGTCTTTGCTAGCAGCAGACCACACTGAAGGAAATGCTAGTGAATATAGTTTGGCACACTGAAGATATCATTCCCCTGGCTTCTTGTGCCCACTGTGGCCTGAGCGAGCATAGATGTTAATCTTTCCATTGCTCTTTTCAAAGTAAACTGTCTTTTATTTCTGGCTGCTTTTAAGATTTTTGTTTGTTTGTTTGCATTTGCTCTTCTGAGTTCTGCCTTCATGTAGACTTTGGCCTGGATATTTTTTATTTCCTTGCTCCTTGTTGCTTTTGAATATAGTTGATTTGTTTTTAGTGGGAGTATCTATTTGGTAACTTAGCCTGGCATGATACCAGAAATAAAACATCAAGTGTAATAACACAACATTAGAAATAATCTTACTTCCACTGAAATAGCTACTGGTTAAATAAAAGGGTACATCCTTTCGATGGAATAGTAGGTAAACATTTAACTCATCTTTTTAAAGAGAAATGTATGTCAGAAGAGCAGACTGTCTTAACTATAATCAAAGCAGGATCAAAAGTAGGAATGGAACCTGCATGTCTTGAAAGCTTCCTATGTTTTAGACTCTACTGTGTGAGTATTTATATGGACTATTGCTTTTAATATATACAACAACCCCATGCTATAGAGATTATTGTCCCTCATCTAAAGAAAATAGGAAGATAATAAATTGTCCAAGACCATCTGCCAAGGACAAATAAAATTATAAATGACTACATACATTAACTATCTGAAGAAAAGCTACTAGCAGGAGGCCAAGAGCCAAGGAAAGATGAGAAAAAGAGTCAGCTTGGCGGGGGGCAGTGCTCTGTCCACCTCTCTACAAGTGGTGGGGATACTGATGGCCAATGTGATGTCTGGTTAGTTTGCCCAGCACATCGCTACAATGGCATCAGATAATTCTGGAGCCATGGAGCATATCCAGCTAACTCTCCCAACTCTCATCCCATGACCGTCGGCTACCTTCTGACATCATATTTTTCTGCAGATGAAAGGATCTGTACCATTCTAACTATCTCGACAGTTGTATTCTCACTCTAAATTAATATCTGAGATTTGAACTTATTCATCAGCCCCTTGTAAGTTGGATCATGTGAACCCATCCCTCTGTGCTTTGTCACTTCTTGGTGCTTTGATGAAGTTGAGTTTCTGGACTTGCAAAGCTGAGAACTAAATCCTGCACCTAGGGAACTCAAGGTGACTCCCTGGAAGCCCCTCAGTGGCAGCTGGTCAGTCTATCTTGTAGCTTCACCTTACTTAATTTAAGGGCAGTTTGAATAAGTTGTTGAAATGTCTTCTCACTTATTGTTTTATCTCTCACATCCAAACCCATCCTTCTATCCTTTGCAATATGATGCTGGATGTAGAATTCTGGAAACTACATTTCTTCTTTGTCAGTTCAGTTCAGTTGAGTTGCTCAGTTGTGTCCAACTCTTTGCAACCCCATGGACTGCAGCACGCCAGGCTTCCCTGTCCATCACCAACTCCCAGAGTTTGCTCAAACTCATGTCCATCAAGTCGATGATGCCATCCAACCATCTCACCCTCTGTCATCCCCTTCTCTTCCTGCCTTCAATCTTTCCTGGCATCAGGGTCTTTTCCAATGAGTCAGTTCTTCACATCAGGTGGCCAAAGTATTGGAGTTTCAGCTTCAGCAACAGTCCTTCCAATGAATATTCAGGACTGATTTCCTTTAGGATGGACTGGTTGGATCTCCTTGCTGTCCAAGGGACTCTCAAGAGTCTTCTCCAACACCACAGTTCAAAAGGATCAATTCTTAGGCTCTCAGCTTTCTTTATAGTCCAACTCTCACCTCCATACATGACTACTGGAAAAACCATAGCTTTGACTAGACAGACCTTTGTTGGCAAAGTAATGTCTCTGCTTTTTAAAAAGCTGTCTATGTTGGTCATACCTTTTCTTCTAAGGAGCAAGCTTCTTTTAATTTCATGGCTGCAGTCACCATCTGCAGTGATTTTGGAGCCCCCCAAAACAAAGTCTCTCACTGTTTCCATCGTTTCCCATCTATTTGCCAAGAAGTGATGGGACCAGATGCCATGATCTTCATTTTCTGAATGTTGAGTTTTAAGCCAACATTTTCACTCTCCTCTTTCACTTTCATCAAGAGGCTCTTTAGTTCTTCACTTCTTCATCAGGAAGCTGGTAATGCCAGAGGAGGGAGAAGGGACTTGAACATTCATGTGCTTCCTGAATGTTCCCTGTTTCTGTGAACATCACACTAGTACCACTTTTCTTTTTTACCCCAAAAGCTTCAGTTCCTTCCTGTAGCAGCAGTTCAATTGAGTTTTGAGTTGTTCTCAATATTATTACAAAAGAATCCTGCCTTCTCAGAGATACCTGTGTAAGCTGACAGACTGTTTTTCCAAGGTCAGCTTCCTCCTCTGAGTTCCTAAGTTTTAATAATTCCAGTTTCCTTTTTTCATTCCCCAGTTCTAGGGGTGGTAAATGCTTCTTGCAGTTGCTACCTCTGTGACAACTCATCTTGCTTTTTCCTTTTCTTAGTTAACAACTTTATACATAGATAACAATTATATTTTCTCTGTTCTAGTAACTGGTATGATTTCCATCTCTTGACTGTACCTTGAATGATACAGATGTATATGAGCTGCAATTTTTCTGCTCTTTCCTTTATTGAAATTGGCAAGAAAACATTCACTCATGTCTCAGAATTTATATATGATTTGCAAAAAAAATCAAAACCAAGATGAGTTCACATCAAGCAATTTGTCAAAATAGGAAGAAAAGTAGAAGAAATAAATGAACAATAGAGTGGCATGTTTTGTCAGTATTTGATTTCCCTCCCACTCTCTATAACTGAGCAGTTGTTCACAGTGCTCCAATGTCTTTTTCTTAGCTCTAGAAGCCAATAAATCCCAAAATAACACCATTACAGTAAAACAAACTGCATAGCCCAAAGATAGATTTACTGGAATGATGTCAAGTGATTGTTTCCATAGTACTGAGTGCTTACTTTGGGGTTTTCTTAGAGCTGAGTTGTCAAAAGATTGTTATTTTGGCTTGAGGAAAAGCTTAAAAGGATATTCTAGGGGAAGAGAGCACCGGCTTAACAATTGCTTACTTCTGGGACTGCAGAGGGCAAAGGAAAAATAACTCAAGGACAAGCTATGAACAGTTTGTAGCCAAAGTTACCTCCAAGAGAAGAAACAGTTAGCTGGTATGTCAAAGAAATAACCAGTACTAAGGCTTAAACCAAAGTTTGAATTTGAAAACCCTAGCTTTGTATAATTATTCAAGCTTAGATTGTGGAATATTGCTGAGAAATCTAGCTGCTTTAAATCTGTTTAGGATATCCCAGTTTGAAAGGAATGGTCTGTGTTTTTTGTTTGAACACATAGCATGCAGCGTCTTAGGTCCCCAGTGAAAGTGAAAGTGGCTCAGTTGTGTCTGACTCTTTGCGACCCCATGGACTATATAGTCTGTGGAATTCGCCAGGCCAGAATAATGGAGTGGGTAGCCTTTCCTTTCTCCAGGGGATCTTCCCAACCGAAGGATCGAACCCAGGTCTCCCACATTGCAGGCAGATTCTTTACCAGCTGAGCCACCAGGGAAGCCCCTTAATTCCCCAGCCAGGGATTAAACCTGTGCCCGCTGTAGTGCAAGTCCCGAGTCTTAACTGCTGGACCGTCAGGGAAGTCCCTGCAAAGGGAAGCTCTTTAAGAGAACTACCTTACCAGCTGATCACCAGTTTATGGCATAAATCTCCTTTGTTTTCCCTGAAATTTGGAACCTCCCTCCATCACAGAACTAGGTAACACAGATGTAGCTCAAGGCGGGTTTATGGAAATAATTGTGTGTTTTGTACATCTGCACTGAGCCAACTATCATCCATTTCAGAGAAATTACTCCCCGTACCTTCTTTCTTTAAAATGTATTTCATTATTAATAATATATGTGTGTGTTAGTTGCTCAGTCGTGTCCTACTCTTCATGATACCATGGATTATAGCTCACCAGGCTCCTCTGTTCATGGGATTCTCCGGGCAAGAATACTGGAGTGGGTTGCCATTTCCTTCTCTAGTATTAATAATATATGAAAGCAGCCAAATAGTCTTAAACCTTTTTTGAGGACTATAACTACAACATGTGCAAACTTCCCCATCACCCACACTTTTCTCTTTCCCAACCACCACACCAAAGATATTTCAGTCAAATGGCACTGCCTATCTAAAGTACTTAACTTCTGATCTCTTACTACAGTCTTAACATCAGTAAACCTCTATTCTAATCTTTGTCTTGCCTCATTCACAGAGGTCTTAATAATTCTCTCTCTCTTTTTTAATGTAAATTACTTCCCAAAACACCATCATTTTCTGTGCATGACAATGTAATTCATGTGACCACCGTAACATAAAAGTGGGAAGACAAAGGGATCTGTATGTTGTAAGGTATCTGCAGTTTACTTAAAGTGCTAAAATACTGGCTCTGAGTATACTATAAATGGATAGCTATGTATATTATAATTCCTAGAGCACACATACACACACACACACACACACACAAAGAGATATAGCCTCATGACTATAGATAAATTAAAATGAAATATTGAAGCATATTCAAATAATCTAAAGGAACACAGACAGCAACAGTAAGGTGGGGAACAGAGGGACAAAAAATGAAGGGGACAAACAGAAAACAAATAATAATAAAGTGGTTGACCTAAATCTAACCATACGATGGTTACATTAAATGTAAATGGTTTAAACACAACAGATAAAGACAGATTTAGAATGGTCAGCAAATAACCAAAATACTTTGAAGAAACTCACTTCAAATATGATTACCTAAGTAGGTTAAAGCAAGAGGATGGGAAAAGATATCTCATATGAACACTGATCAAAAGAAATAAGGAGTAACTGTACTACAATAAGACAAAGTAGACTTCATAGCACAGAAAATCACCAAGGATAAAAGGAGACATTACGGGTTGCTAGGGCTTCTCAGGTGGTGCTAGTGTAAAGAACCTGCTGCCCAAGACCCAGGTTGGATCCCTGAATCGGGAAGATCCCCTGGAAAAGGAAATGACAACCCACTCTAGTATTCTTGCCTGGAGAATGCCATGAACAGAGGAGTCTGGTATGCTGTAGTCCATAGGGGTTGCACGGAGTCGGACATGACTGAAGTGACTTAGCACGCATACAGGTTGATAGAAGAGTTAATTCACCAAGACATAACAATCCTAAATGTGATTGCACCCAACGACAGAGCTTCAAAATACACAAAGCAAAAGTTGGCAGTAGAGACATCTACAGTTATAGTAGGAGACTTCAACATTCCTTTTTGTAACAGCCAGAACAAACAGACAGAAAATCAGCAAGAATATAGTACCTTGAGTACACCCTTTTGACCTATTTAATCCCAAGCATATTTCTGCCCTTTTTTCTTTGATTTTCTCAACTCACTCCTGCTCTCCATTTCTTTCAGTTCCTAGCTTTATACTAAACTTATTTGTGTTTTTCACTTTTGTCTTTGTAGTTTTACATCCATTTCCAGTTGGTTACAAAAGCAAAAATAGGGATAATGAAAGTTTAAAGGGCACAGTGAGTGTCTAGCTTAAAGAGTTTGCAACAGCCACTGGGAACTGCTAGTTTACTCTGAAGCTTCCCTTTCTTCTTTTGAATAATTCACAAAGTATTCATACAGCCTGCTCTTATCATTTGTAACTGAGGGCTACGTTATGGTCTAGAAAAGCAATGTGTCTTAAATTTTCTGCCTCACTATTTTTTATCCCTGTTAGAACAGTTAAGTAGTTGCTTTGGTTAGTATGGTATCCAGTCAAACTTCACTAACCATTTACAAAGCAGATTTTGTAAAACACTGATTTTTTTTTTTCATCTTTACTTACAAAAATTAACTTTAATAAAGCAAAGAAAGCAAAATTACACTGTGTATAACAGTGCAAACAACTTTAAATATCAGTCTTTACTGGTAGGCACTAATTTTTAGTTAATATGAGTTAAATAATAGTGCATTCCCAGTGTTTATTTCAATGATTTGGCAAAGATAAATTCTCATTTTTTAAATAAACAATTGAACACACTAACAAAGCCTTTTCTTTAATTTTGTTACTTTTCATCTTTATTTTCCTTTACCTCTTAGGAATTTTCTTACCTGAATTTTTTTTCCTATACTAGAAGGAAACTATAGGCTGCAGTAAGAGACAGTACTTTAAACATTGTTATGAATATTTTAAAACATATGCCCTTCAGAGTAAAGAAAGTTCACATACATAGACTGTGCCTTGTTTGGAAATAATAATAATAATCATTTATTGAGCACTTATTACATGTTAAAAATGTGTCTTTATTTACCTTATTGCATTTTATCATACTGTAAGCATTTCAGAGGAAAAATTAAAAGTTTATATCTTTCCCAAAGATATATAGCTGGCATTAAATTTGATAAGCATAAATATACAATTTACACAGAATATTTTAAATGTATTCATTGAAAAGATATTTTAATAATGCAAATTGCCAATAATAAATTTAACATATGAAGATTTCTTTCCTTTACTGTTTGTGATAGAAAATTAGTCCAAAAATAGTTGTCTCTCAACTTACAACCCTTATATGTGGATAAGCAATGGTTTCCTTTATGATTCTTTGCTAGTTCAATGAAAAAAATAAATAAACTTGTTCCATAATGTAACTTTATTGAAGAGCATTAATCCTGATAATTTATTCTTTGCCTATGTGAGTTAAGATAATAACAATAATTACTACTTATTGAATATTTATGATGTGCCAGTCATTGTGCCTAATCCTTCACATACATAGTCTTATATAAGTTTCACAGCCACCACAACCCTGTGTGGCAGGTATTTTATTTCTACTTTACAGTAGAGGAAATTGAGTCTCAGAGAGAATTAGTAAATTGCTCAAGATTATCCAACAATGTATTGCTGAGGTCCCAGTCACTGCTTTTAATAATTTCAGGAGCACTATTGTGTGACTAAGTACCAAACATAAATACCAAAACATCTGAGTAAAAAGTGGGAAAAAAAAATCAATCATTAATTACTGGTTACCAGGTATCATATTAGACTTCCAGTTGTTTTACTGTATTTAACCAAGGTCATTATTGAATTCTGTTAATCTAATTCTTGTGTGGCTAGAAAGCCAAGGAAAATTGGTTAAGTTCTGTCAACTCTAAAGTTTCTGTATAATTTGGAAGCATGTAACTCTCATACTAAAAGGTTTCTTAAAAATCACAACTGTATGGTTAAATGGCAATCACACCCACACATATGTCCAAAAAAATATGGTAATAAGGGAACAGAAATAATTGTAGTAATAATGAAAGTACAGTAATTAAATATTAGGGTAGTAATGTTGGAATTGAAAGTTGTGGAAGTTGAAATGAAATTTCTCTCCTCAATTAAGAAGTAATATCTTTATATTACCTTAAAATACTAGGGGAAAAGCAATTTCACAAAGACTCCCTTCCCATTAGCAGACTATTCTGGAGAATCTTAGTAAGTTTTTGCAGATGATTGCTTAATTTTTTGTTGTTTACTTTAGATTTTTAACACAAGAAGAATTCTCTAGGCCTTAAGTAGTTTACTATAATGGACAAGAATTTCTGTAGGAAGATAATTTAGAAAAGAAGTAAATAATTTAAATTTAAAAGCCTGTATGAATGGATCTTTGTGACTCAGTATTTAGAATATTCTTTTAGTAATCTAGAAATTGTAATTTGTTGTCCAAAAATCCTTGTCTCTTTTTTGTTGTCTTTCTAATTAATATTAAAAAAGAATATGTAATGACAGTTGAAAATATTTCACACCTAAGGAAGATATCTTATTGAAAGGAATAAGTCAGAGATACGATACAAATAAAATAGTCATACATATTTTGGCAAGAGTTTCAAATGGAACAGTCATAGATAGCTTCTGATAAACACATAAAAAGATTTTATCTATAGTGTGTAGTTCAAAAACACCTTTTAGGTCTCTCTTGATTGACCCTGAAAAAAAGTTATACTTCAGGTGACGGAAAAAAAGGTCCATTAATGTTGCTCATGCATTTCAACATAAAAATGGAATAGAATCATTGACTACAGGTAGAAATGTGCAAAACTACTCAAGATAAATATGCTCCTTTGAGGCTGCACATTCACTCCACTTTTGTCTGCCAGCTTGATTTTTGAATTGGGCACTCATGGATAAAAAGTATGTGATCTGAAAAAATAGTGTGTGTCTTTTAAAAGTCAGTGTCATGTAATGTCATTCCTTTTGGCAAAATTTATGTTACATGGTGTTAGACCATGGGCTGAGCTAATGTAACATGATGCATTAAAAACTGCATATCCTGATTGCAATATGTGTCAGAACAATGAATTGTTACATCAGATATCTGTTCAGCTGTAAATGCGGCCCTCTATAAGTCACTGACAAAAGGATAATATTCTCCTGATGCCTGTATAGAACTCTTGTTGTCTAAAACATGCAGCCTTCCAACCTCCATCCTCTGTGACGTGTGGCTATTTAAGTTGCATGTTTAATACATGCATACAATGAGAACACAGCACATTATTGAAGCCACAATTGGAAATATTTTTGTTTTCATAGGCATCTTTCTTCCAAAGATCCAATGGCTATATCTTCCCCCCTCTCCCAAACAAAGGCACACACATGGAGTTCTGATGGATTCTGCATTAGTTAGAAAATCCTTTGGGCTGCAAGTAACAGAAATCACAGAAACAGTAGTTAAACGCATAAGGATTTGTTTTCTCACATAAAATGATTAGATTCAGCAGGTAAATGATATCAGGACTGGGTATCTGAAATATCTGTCTTTTCCTCATGATTGAAAGGTGGATGTTTTAACTCCAGTTGTTCCATCTACTTTCACCGAAGAAGTGAGAAAGGGGTAGTTCCCTGTATTTGTCCCTTTTATCAAGAAATCCAAAGCATTTCCATCAACTGCTACATGTTTCCAGTTATATTTAACTCGCTACCACTAGCTGCAAGGAAGATTTAGAGAGTAGACCCTACATGGAAACAGGTAAAAAGAAAGGTTTGGAGAGTGAGTGTTTGGTAAGCCAGCTAATAATGTCTACTGTAGATGCCCCTGACAATTTATAAATAGAGCAGAAAACAGTATGGGGAAGACTTTAAAGAATGATCAATACACATGGTAAAAATTTACTGTTGACTTCTTTCTCTCTCTCTCTTTAGTCGCTAAGTTGTGTCTGACTCTTGCGACCCCATGGACTGTAGCCTGCAAGGCTCCTCTGTCCATGGGATTCTCCAGGCAAGAATACTGGAGTGGGTTGCCATTTCCTTCTCCACCTCTACTTCACCCTATACACAAATATGAATTCTAGTGGAATGTGACTATAAATGTGAAAGGTAAAAAGTATGTCTTCTGTAATAAAACATAGGATAATATCTTCATGATGTATGTAGGCAAAGATTTCTTAGATATAATACAAAAAGCACTCACCCTAAAGGGAAGAATATAGTCACTGGATGACTAAAATCTATATCTAAAATCAAGAACTTCTGTTCATCCAGCATACTGTCCAGAGAATGAATAGGGAAGCCGTAGAGCTATGTTGTTTACAGTTTCTGACTGTTGTAAATAGTTGTTCCTGAACATTCTTATACATGTCTTTTGGGAAACAAAAGTGAGCATTTGTACTTGGAGAAGAATCTGTGGAGCTTAGGGTGTGCATATGTTTAGCTTTAGTAGACTCTGTTGAAACCTGACCTTCCTCTATGACCTCCTAAGAAGAATCATGCATTCAGCCATGGATGGTTAATGCCCTGGCTGATCTTTATGGGTTGGTAGAAACACCATTTGAGACAGAAGGCTTGGCCACACAATGTGACATCAGCCCACAGTGGGTGTTTTTGTTTCCTTTTGCTGCTGTAACAAATCACCCCAAACTTAGTGACTTACAACAAACTCCTAATGAATGCCCAAAGTTCCAGACACACTCTTCTCTGCATCATGTGAAGTTGCAACCCTAGCTTCTTATGGAATTTGGGATCAATGCTGATGACCAGTAAGTTCTTTCTTTTGCATTATGATACACTCCCATGAAGAGCCCAAAGCAATCAAATGGTATGCATGGCTTCCAGGCCAGTGGAGTTCCTACTCTCCTATCATAGTCGCTTTCTCCATAGAACTAGAGCCTCTAATCTAACAGAGCCTAAAGTGTCCTGGACTTCTGTAGGAACACATTCTACAAGTGGATTACTGGATGTGATGGTGAGAGATCCCAATCCTATTTCCATCCCTTGGTTTCCTGGTTCCATTCCATGTATTCTATGTACTGAGGGACAATGTGTCAGCTATTAGCTCAGCACATATATCACATCTTAGAGAATGGTGCCCCAATCCTATGGTGTACTGTCCCTGAATTGTCGCTTTAGCCATTCTGTTGCCATTCAATAGCCATTCTATTGTCACAGGCCATTCTATTGTTCTTTTAAGCTGGTTGCTTCTAGGTGATGAGGCATATGTAAGACCAGTAGATTCTTTGGTCTCCTTGTTCTACTTCCTTTGATCTTAGGCAGTGTTGAGTCATGAGTTTACCATGTCAATAAACAAATCCATATCTGGAATAGATGTCAGTTCTTATAAGGATAGATCATTGTGCCATTTTAAATTCTTCAAGAAGCAGATGCCAAGATAGGATTCAGTTCAGTTCAGCTCAGTTGTTCCGTCGTGTCCGACTCTTTGCAATCCCATGAACTGCAGCACGCCAGGCCTCTTTGTCCATCACCAGCTCCCGGAGTCCACCCAAACCCATGTCCATCGAGTTGGTGATGCTATCCAACCATCTCATCCTCTGCCGTCCCCTTCTCCTCCTGCCCTCAATCTTTCCCAGCATCAGGGTCTTTTCCAATGGGGCAGCTCTTCGCATCAGGTGGCCAAAGTATTGGAGTTCCAGCTTCAACATCAGTCCTTCCAATGAACATCCAGGACTGATCTCCTTTAGGATGGACTGGTTGGATCTCCTTGCAGTCCAAGTGACTCTCAAGAGTCTTCTCCAACACCACAGTTCAAAAGCATCAATTCTTCAGTGCTCAGCTTTCTTTATAGTGCAACTCTCACATCCATACATGACCACTGGAAAAACCATAGCCTTGACTAGAGGGACCTTTGTTGGCAAAGTAATGTCTCTGCTTTTTAATATGCTGTCTAGGTTGGTCATAACTTTCCTTCCAAGGAGTAAGTGTCTTTTAATTTCATGGCTGCAGTCACCATCTGCAGTGATTTTGGAGCCCAGAAAAATAAAGTCAGCCACTGTTTCCACTGTTTGCCCATCTATCTGCCATGAAGTGATGGGACCAGATGCTGTGATCTTAGTTTTCTGAATGTTGAGTTTTAAGCCAACTTTTTCACTCTCCTCTTTCACTCTCATCAAGAGGCTCTTTAGTTCTTCTTCACTTTCTGCCATAAGGGTGGTGTTAGACACCAGGAATTTATTGGAGGAAACATCTGTGAAGAATATGGTGGGAGAGAGCAGCAATAGCAGGGAGAACCTTCAGACTACAAAGCAGGTGGTCTGACACCCAGAATAAGACGAAGGGGAGGAAAGACTGGGTAGAGAAAGGTTCAAACTGCAGTGCAGTTCGTATAAAATCTTGACCTAGTTGAAAGTGAGTTCCCAAGTAAAGATTTCCCATTGGAAGAATCATCTGGCTTTAGTACCTCTGAAGTGAAGTGAAAGTTGCTCAGTTGTATTCAACTCTTTTCAACCCCATGGACTATAGCCCGCCAGGCTCCTCTGTCCGTGGAATTCTGCAGGCAAGAATACTGGAGTGGGTAGCCATTCCCTGCTCCAGGGGATCTTCCCAACCCAGGAATTGAACCTAGGTCTCCTACACTGCAGGCAGATTCTTTACCATCTGAGCCACCAGGGAAATCCAAGAATACTGGAGTGGGTAGCCATTCCCTTCTCCAGGGAATCTTCACAATTCAGGGATTGAACCAGGGTCTGCTGCGTTGCAGGTGGATTCTTTACCATCTGAGCTACCACGGAAGCCCCTTGGTACCTCTACTAGCTCAGTAATTGGCTGGGACAGAAACATGGACTTAGTGTAAATATGTGAATTGAAAGTTGTGGAAGTTTAAGGCTGACAATCAACTATGCTCCCTACAGAAGTTTCTCTTGAAGGTACACCAGATGTGTGTATTCTCAGGGTTGCTACACTGCATTTTTCAGGGTGGAAGGGGTCCTGTGAAAACAAGCTGCCACCAGATAATCTTCTCTTGGAATGGTGCCATATCAAGGGGTCAGTATTGGTTTTTCCTGCTGGCAGGTTAGCCATTTAGCAGTTGCTGCTGCTGCTAAGTCGCTTCAGTCGTGTCTGACTCTGTGTGACCCCATAGACGGCAGCCCACCAGGCTCCGCTGTCCCTGGGATTCTCCAGGCAAGAACACTGGAGTGGGTTGCCATTTCCTTCTCCAATGCATGAAAGTGAAAAGTGAAAGGGAAGTCGCTCAGTCATGTCTGACTCCTAGCGACCGCATGGACTGCAGCCTACCAGGCTCCTCCATCCATGGGATTTTCCAAGCAAGAGTACTGGAGTGGGGTGCCATTGCCTTCTCCGCCATTTAGTAGTACAAGTAGCCAAATCAGCCTTGATGAACAGGAGCCCATGTATAACCATTTTACTAGTTATGTATGTATGTAAAATGAATTACCCCAAACGTTAGTGGCTTAAACAGCATTTATTAGGACTATGGGGCCTAATGTGTAGTTGCTGTAATGTTGTAATTTCATTTCATAAAACCAGATGACCAACTATAGGGAGACACCCTGGAGAGATGACTTAAAGAAGTACTGTTGATAAAAACATGTCTGGTCTCTTGCTGTCACCAAAGTTAGAAATCTATGTCAGTCTCCTATTTCACTTTTATTTAACTCAGCAAATACTTACTCTGCATCTACTTGCCATTAGGCATTAAGATTCATGCTGGAGAGACTAAGATGAACATGATATGGTCGCTAATCTTGACGAGCTCGGAGTCAGTTGAAGGAGAATGACGTGCAGAGATGGGGAGACTAAGTTCACAGCCCTGTAAGTATAGGGTAAACAACTTGTATTGTCAGTAAGCAGTAGCATTCTTTAATAAAATATCACCTCAGCCCTCCAAGATTATTAGTAATGGAGAATTGCCACTCAGGGAGGAGATGACTGGACTTTCCTCATGTCCTGCCAGATTCATGAGTCCTGGGTACCTCTCAGATCTCTTCAGCCTTCAACCATGAATGTTGATAAACCGATCGCTTACAGAATCCCCTACAGATTCATTTCTATAGTTCACCTGAGGCGAGGCTGGATCTTTAAACAGAACTCAATTAAGGCTTATGGATGGGACTTTCCAGCGGTGCACTTCCACTGTGGAGGTAAGTTCAGTTCCTGGTCGCAGAACTAAGAGCCCACATGCCATTTGGTGTGGCCAAAAAAAAAAAAGGGCTTATGGATAACAGAACAGAAGGGTGTCACACAGTGAGAAATGCAGCTTGCATAGTTTCTATTCCAAATACCATAGGGCATCTGCTTGCCTAGATCTTGCAGGCCTCCTGTGGTTAGTACTCTCCCATAGTAACAAGAAATAACCTTCCATTGATCTACTTCCTCAAAGTCCAGACCCAAAGGAGCAAGGCACAGAGAAAGATGTGTGTGTGTGTGCGTGCGTGCTCACGCGTGTATGGGGTCAGGGGGTGATGATGGGATGTTCCAGATTATCTTGGTAGCCCTCTTGCTGGAATGAGAAGGCTCCATGACATATTGTTAAATGGAGAAAAGAAAAGATTTTTAAAGAGAGATTTATTCATTCAAGAAATATTTATTGAGTACCTACTATGTGCCAGGCATTGCTACATGCTGGGCTACAGTGGTGGATAAGTCTAACATGGGTCCTTTTTATATGCAGGTAATACTCAAACAGGAATTCAGCATAATCTCATTAATTATAATGTATATTTTTATATTCATACAAGTGTGTATCCTACTGTTTACTCAGTTTCCTATTTAGCACCTCCCAGATGACTTATTTATTTAAACAAACACTTTGTATGGGGCTTAATTAAGTACCAGCCCTGTCCTAAGCATTTTATAAATATTAACTCATTTAGGCTTTATAACAACATTATCAGGTAGGTATTATTATAATCGGGCTCTGCTCAGTGATAAAGAATTCACCTGCAATGCAGGAGATGTGGGTTAGATTCCTGGGTCAGGGATATGCCCTGGAGAAGAAAATGGCAACCCACTCCAGTATTCTTGCCTGAAAAATCCCATGGAGAGAGGAGCCTGGTGGGCTACAGTCCATGGGGTTGCAAAAGAGTCGAACACGACTTAGCGACTAAAACAACAACATTATTATTATCACCCACGTTTTACAGATGAAGAAACTGGGGGATAGAAAGGTTGGTAATTTGTCCACGTTTTCACAGTTAGTAAGAAGTAGATGAAAAGTGACTCTAGGCAGTTTGGCCCCAGAGTTCATGCTCTTAACCACTACTCTAAATTCCTGACACTGGGAAACATTCTGCCTATCCCCTATCTTTAGGCATGGGACCAAACACCATGATCTCAGCCCATAGCCTCAAGCATACAATACAGACACATAGACACAGATGAAACACACGCTGTGGCCCTGGGCATGTGCTGTGTACTTAGTCGCTCAGTCACATCCAACTCTCTGTGACCCTTTGAACTGAGGGTCGCCAGGCTCCTCTGTCCATGGGATTTCCCAGGCAAGAATACGGAAGTGGGTTGCCATATCCTTCTCCAGGGGATCTTCCAGACCCAAGGATCAAACCAGCGTCTCCCATGTCTCTTGCGTTGCAGGCAGATTCTTTACCTGCTGAGCCACTGGGGAAGGCCTGAGCGTAGGACCGGGTGTAAACAGCAGCAGCAAAGGTCTTTTGGCTGGTATATTACATTTATTTATTACTGGTTCACACATACAAGATCATTAAAACAAAGGGAAAAAAAGCAAATGGGTGGAGGCAGAGTTGGGGGTTTGGTGAGATAATAGGTGTTTACATCAAAAACCTAGGCTGAGGGAGAAGCTGCAAATCAGTGCAAAACTGAGGTCTGAGGTTCTGGAAACCATGGCGAAAAGCAAAGAATGAAGTGTTAAGAGTTTTTGTTGCCTGACTGAAGGAAGATCCTTAACAGTAGCAAGAACCCTAGCTTCACAATCTTTTAATGTGTGGGTTTTACTGTTATTGTTTCTTTGGCTTAAGGGGTTACCTAACAACTTTATATTAATGATCTACTGGATTTCTGATTGTAGCATTTTACTGTGGTGAGTCTGTTTTTTTTTTTCTTTCTGTTTTTTATTTTTACTCCCCCCACCCCATATGTCATAGCTCTGCTGTGTCACTTGAAATTGTATTTCATTATGCCAACCAGTATGATAACAATATTTATTGAATTTAACACCTGCTGTATACTGAACACAGGTGGAGGTTAGGAGAGGAAGATTTATAGAAGACAAGGTTTGTCTCTAAAGAAGCTTGTAATCCAATGAAGAGTTAAGTAAGCACATTCTCAGGAAGAACTCAAACATAGGTTTTGAAAGAAAGATACCCCAAATAAAAATGAATATGGAGTGATTCCAAGTATCCAAGGAGCATGAAATAGGCAGAGGTCAGTCTTGCTAGACTTTCTCCAGAAGGTGGGTTTTTTTTTTTTAATGTTTATTTATTTATTTAGCTGTGCCAGGTCTTACTTGCCCTATGTGGGAGCTTTCATTGCAGCACGTGGGATCTAGTTCCCCAACCAGGGATCGAACCTGTGCCCCCTGCTTTGGGAGCACAGAGTCTTAACCACTGGACCACCAGGGAAGTCCCCAGGAGGTGCACTTTGACGTTGGATTTATACTGAAGTTCTTGAACTGTCAGGGTCTTGACCTGTCCAGAGCTAGTCACAGAAGCCAAGAGGGAAGCAAGTGTAGGGAAGGGTAAAGACAGTGAGGTTTTTGAAGAATGATACCAGGAAGCTAGAAAAGAAAGGAGCACTGCCCTGTGTTCCTTGGGGGACCCCATCAGGAAGAGGGCGGATGGAGCTCACTGGAGGCCTGCCTCATTTTATGCAATAGACAGGTATTTTGGAAATATAAAGCAACACTCAAAAACTGTTGAGTATCTCCTATGTGTCAGGCATTGCTTTAACCTTCATATCTACTCTGTAAGTGAAAGTCGCTCAGTTGTGTCGGCCTCTTCGCGACCCCATGGACTATACAGTCCATGGAATTCTCTAGGCCAGAATACTGGAGTGGGTAGCCTTTCTCTTCTCCAGAGGATCTTCCCAACCCAGGGATTGAACCCAGGTCTCCCGCATTGCAGGCAGATTATTTACCATCTGAGCCACTAGGGAAGCCCCTACTCTGAAAGAGGACATTAATTTTTCTATTTTGCATACAAGGCAAAAGGCTCAGCAATGAGGTTAAGTGGCCTACGTGTCCAGTGTCATCTAACCGTTAAAGGGTAAAACCTCGAATGTCTGTGGGTTGATTTGACCACGAAGCCCAAGCTTTTGGTGTCACACAAATTTTCTAAGTGAAATGTTTAAGATACACTTGAGGTAATGACTATTTATTAGGTGCATTTATCCACATAAATGCAGAGGTCTGGACTAGAGGGTAAGGATTCTCTTAACTCATCATGTGAGTGATGGTATTTTATTTCTTTAAACCTGCATCATTCTGCCTTATTTACATAAGATAATTACACCGAAAATATCTTCAATTTTTGGGTCACTCCGTCCGTTAAGCAGATAATCTCGCAAAGCAATGCCATGGTCAAAGCAGCCTATCCGGGGAGACACTGAAATTTCCCCAAAGCCCAGACTGCGGAGACCGGGGAAAGTGTTAACTTGTATCCACACTAAAAGGAGGCTTGTTCAAGAACTAAAAGAGGAGCTATTTGAGCTAGATGAGGGCAGGTTCCGCGACCAGGGAACTGGGTGGAGGCAGGGCAGGGCGGTGAGCGGTGACCGGCCCCCAGGCTGCGGTCCACCCCGTCTCCCAGCCCCCGCCCCGCGGGTGCGGCCCGAGCGCCTGGGCCGCGGCGGAGTGTGCGCACGCGCGCCGGGCCGCGCCGGCTACGCCGACAGACCCGCCTCCTCCGCGGCGTCTCCCTCCACGGTTACCCCGGTTCTCAGCCCCTCCTTTCCGCGGCGCTCGAGGGACCATGGCCGATCCTCGCGTGAGGCAGATCAAGATCAAAACCGGCGTGGTGAAGCGGTAAGGAGCCGGAAGCGGCGCAGCGGCTGCTGCCTTCTCTCCCTCACCTCACGGCGGCCCGAGAGGCCCGGGGGAGCGCAGGCCCGAGGCGGGTCCCGGACTGCAGGCCTCACCTGGGGCGCCTCGGCCGGTGGGCTCGGGGCGGGGACGGAGAGGGAGCGCGGGTGCCCGAGTCGGCCGGTCTGGACCCTCCGCTCCCCCTGCCTGTTCCTTCAAAAGCTCGGCGGGGGAGCGGCGAGGGTCGCGGCGGCCGCACCCCTCCCGCGCCCGCGGCCGAGGAGACGGAGGGGCGGCGGCCCGGCCCACTGCGGTCGTGCCTCCGAGTGCGTGCCCCGGGTCTCCCTGGAGAACCTGGCTGGAGGGGACGCTTCCAGACCACTACCTGCGCTCAGTTGGAGGCGCGAGCCCGTTCCGAAGTTTAGGAGGTCGTCACGAGGCCGCCCTCATCCGAAATGGGAGCTGGCGGGCGCCCTGTCATCCAACATGGCAGGCGGGACAGTCCTAAACGGGGCCGTGAGCTTCCAGCGCTCTCGACAAACTTCTGAGGCCTCACTCTCCCCGGCCAGCGTCCCCGCGGCTCGCCCCGGAGCCTGTAGGATGCTACGTAACCATCCTGGGTAGACCAGTCTTGTAATTCGTCGTTATTCCAACCGTGGTTAGACACTGGAGTGCTTATGAGAACTTCATTGTTCAGACCCTAAAAGATAAAACTTCCAAGAGAAAAGATGAACAGCCTTCTGAAGAAGCAGGTTATTTGGCAGTAAATCTGTCTAATCCTAGCTCTCTGGCTTCTTCCTTTTGCACACCTTTCCTGCCTGTGTTGATATTTTCACCAGAGGAATGACAAGGCAAAGGGGAGAGTGGATTCACTTATGAAGCTGTTGCCTCTGAGGCTTATTAGTAGAGCCTTACACTGTACTTCCCTAGAAACTGTCATTGTTAAGGCAGTAAGGAGACAAGGATGAGTAGTAGTGAAGTGGACAGCTTTTCTGAAGTGAGACTGCTTGGGTTCCAATCTTGATTCTGCCATGTTATATACTGTTGAATACATTACATCTGCCTCAGTTTCCCCCTTTGTGAAATGGAGTAACAGCCTCATGCAGTTGTTGCAGCATCTGCTGTTCTGTTTAACAGTATGTGGAAACTACTAGTACATGTTAACTAATACTATGATTTGTATTCCTATTTTACAAATGAGAAACTGAGCTTTGAAGTTGAAATAGAAAAAGTAAACTTGTTACGGGTCATTCCTAGTTAGTGGCAGAGCAGGGAAAGAACTAAGGTTTCTAACCTACAGTCTTTTGTTTTAAGTTACAGTGCGCCACCCCTAAGGGTATTTTTTTAATGTGGGATAATAGAGTTGAGATGTGTAATTGAAAACATAATTTGCGCTGTTATTCAGAGTTCTGTTGTTCACTTTTGTTATGCTTACTTTGGTTATGTCATTTTCATAAATCTATTTGGCAAAATGAGTTTCCAAATATATCCAAAAGGACATGAAGAAGAGTGCTTTAGATGGAAAGTCATGAGAAATGACTTCTTTTTTATTGAGGTATAGTTGATTTACAGTGTTAATTTCAGATATATAACATAGTGATTCAGAATTTTATTATTTATTCTCCATTTAAAGTTGTTATATTGACTGCATTCCCTGTGCTGTCCTTTCCCTTACCCAACTGGTGAGCACCAGTTTGCTCTGTGAGTCAGTTCCTGATTTGTCATATTCATTAGTGTGTTTTATTTTTTAGATTCCACATTTTATGATAACATATAGTGTGTCTTTCTCTGTCTGACTTACTTCGCTGATCATAATGCCCTCCAGGTCCATCTATATTGTTGCAAAGAGCAGAATTCTATTCTTTTTTATGGCTGAGTAGTAGTCTGTGGTGTCTGTGTGTGACGTTTTCTGTATCCGTTCATCAGTTGATGGATACTCAGGTTGCTTCCGTAGCTTTGCTTTTGTAAGCAATGCTGCTGTGAACACTGGGGTGCATGTATCTTTTCAAATTTGGTGTTTTCATTTTCTTCAGATAAATACCCCGGAGTGGAATTGCTGGATCACATGGTGGTTCTATTTTTAGTTTTTTGAGGAACCTTGATGCTGTTTACCATAGTGGCTGCACCAATTTCCATTCCTACCAACAGTGTACAAGGGTTCCCTTTTCTCCACAACCTCCCCAACATTTGTTATTTTGGGGAGACACACTCATTTGGGACATCCCAGGTGGTGCAATGGTAAAGAATCTGCTTGCCAGTGCAGGAGATGCAAGAGATGTGAGTTAGATCTCTTGGTAGGAAAGATTCCCTGGAGTAGAAAATGGCAATGCACTCCAGTATTTTTGCCTGGAAAATTCCATGGACAGAGGAGCCTGGCGGGCTACAGTCCCTAGGGTTGGAAAGAGAGGACATGACTGGGCACAGCAACAACAAACAACACTTATTTGCATAATTAAGTTTCTAGGCTTTCAAAAATTCCTAAGTACTTATAGATACTGCTTGGAAATAAAGTTTTGTTTCCATTTTATTTCAATAATAGAACATTATCAAAGTTTAATTTTGATTCTTTATACTTACATACATTTATCATTTTAATGAAATCTCTTCATAATTTACTGTAATATCTCAAATTGCTTATAAATTAATCAAATGCCCACTGTACATTTTTTCATGGCTGTTGTGTTGGCATTTTGGTTAGAGTTTGTCTGTATGTACTGAAATGAGATATGGTTAAAAAAGCCATAAAATTTGTATTTTAGCTTTTTATTAACCATATTTTGCCTTGGTAGATAACTCTCAACCTGTAAATATTGTTCGCTATTCTCTCTTCTGTTACTTTTCCCTGAAAATTATTTTATTTTGACTCCTTCCAACATCTGCCTTAGTATGCTGTTTTTTAGAATTCTACGTTTTACTTCAGCAAAGGAAAGAGAATAGATGAGGCATATGTGGCAACACATTAGTAATTGTTGGAGATGAATGGTCATTCGTCTTCATTATATTCTTCTCTATATAAGTTAAACATCTTTTATTATAAAAAGATGCATTTTTTCTCCTCTCCAAATTTAGTTTCAAAGACTTCTCAATTAGTTTCATGATTCAGACATGTTCTTGGTTTTATGAACTCCCGTTCATAAAAGCACTGGTTTTAGAAAGCAGTCATCTAAAATTCAATTTCTGGTCTCAGCACCTTTTTTCTAGTCAAGATGTTCATTTCCCATAGCCTCATTTATCTTCAGAAGTAACAACTTTTATTTGGAAAAAGAGATTTATAGGTCATTCAAGCCCTGGATTCCTTCAGTTTTCCTTCCAGGAATTGAAAGCCACTTAGAAATATATTCCAGGTAGTATCCTAGAGTTCAGTTTGGGTAGGCTGTACTAGGGAGGGTGAATTCTTAGCGTTTAGTGTCTAATCAGATCTGCTAAAATTCTTCAGGTGATCTAGGAATTCCCTGTAGTGGGCTTGAATTTAGAAAGAAATCTGGGCAGGCAGATGGAATGTTACTGGACTATGGAAACAGGCAATAAGTAGATGGTGGTATTTGGCAACAGAGAGATCAAACAGTGAGTGGAAAGATGCACTTTTCAGCATGTTGGCAAAACAGTGATTTCAGACTGTAAGGTAAGAAGCCTCAACAGTGCTCTAGTCATAGAGAAACTTTGTTACCTCACATTGTAACAAAGGCAAAGGATCTGATTTCCAGAAATAGATTTCAAGAGAAGAGGTTAGATTCCTAGAAATAGGAGAGTCCAGTTACTAGGAAAGGGTTGTTAAACAGCATTGATTCTGACTTGGTTCTGAGTTTCTCACTCATAGGACTTGTCAAATATCTCTTTCCCAACATGATTGTTTTCTCAGGGATAATTCTGAGAACTGTAGAGATATATGTGTACTTGGAGTGAGTAATTATACTAAGTTACTTCAAGAAGCAGCCTGTGTGTGCATGTGATTCATTGTTAGTGGGTACTGGTTGGTAGGTTTGGCTCTGGCAGGCTCTTTTTAAAGCTTTGAATCCATGTTCTAGATTGATAGACCTACTTGTCTGTGACTGGGTCACAGCTAATCTGGCAGTCCTAGCAAGGAGTTACCAAACATGACTCCCGATCTCTTCTTTTCCAGTGCAGAACTGTACATCTTTTCTTTCCCCTCCCTTCCCCCTAGTGTCTCACTGGCATCAGTTGTAGGGTTTACTTGGGACTGAAGGGTTTCCGGGATGTGGAACCTACAGTACTGAAGTTGGGAAAGTCTCAAGCAAGCCAGGATGATTTGTATTAGTATTTATATACCTAGCAAACATAGCACTGTTTTCTGTGTGCTGTGATTATTTGGAGACTATTTGATGATAGTACAACTGTGAATTAAATGTTGTACTTTACTTAAAATTTAAATGCATCCTGTAAACATGAAGTTTTGCCATAGTAGCTTTTTTTCTGTATTAAATTATTGGTGATTTAGAAAATAATTTTCTCTGAAGTAGAAGATATGGCATTGTTTTTTTTCTTCTGGTTTTATTGAGATAATTTATTTTAAATTGATTTTTATTAGAATATAGTTGCTTCACTATGTTGTGTTAGTTTCTGCTGTACTGCAAAGTGAATCAGCTATACATGTATCCTCTCTCTTTGGATTTCCTTCCCATTTAGGTCACCACAGAGCATTGAGTTGCATTCCCTGTGCTGTATAGTATGTTTTAGTTAGTTGTCTATTTTATGCATAGTATCAATAGTGTATATATGTCAATCCCAGTTTCCCAATTCTTCCCACCTCCCCCTTTCCCCCTTGGTAGCCATGACTCATTATTAATATTTTATAACTGAAAGTTCGTACCTCTTAATCTCCCTCACTTATTTCCCTCCCCCTATATGCCTCCCCTTGGGCAACCACCTGTTTATTCTGTGTTTGATTCTGTTTCTGTTTAGTTATATTTGTTCATTTGTTTTGATTTTTAGATCCCAGATATAAGTGAAATCATACAGTATTTGTTTTCTTCTATCTGACTTATTTCACTTGGCATAATACTCTCTAAGTCCATCCATGTTGTCACAAATGGCAAGATTTCATTCTTCTTTATGGCTAATATTCCATTGTATGTGTATATTGTATTTATCAATCACATTTTCTTTATCCATTCCTCTGTTCATGGACTCAGTGGAAATGAGTTTGAGCAAACTCTAGGAGATAGTGGAGGAAAGAGGAACCTGGCATGCTTCAGTCCATGGTGTCACAAAGAGTCAGACACAACTTAGTGACTGAACAACAGTAACAACAGCAACAACAAATTCATGGGCACTTGGGTTACTTCCCGATCTTGGCTGTTGCAAATGCTGCAAGGGACGTAGGAATGTATGTATCTTTACATTAGTATTTTTGGGTTTTTTTGGATAAATACTCAAGAGTGGAATCACTGGATCATATGGTGGTTTTAATTTTTTGAGGAATCCCATACTGTTTCCCATACTGGCTGCACCAACTTAAATTTCCATCAGCAGTACACAAGGGTTCCTTTTCTCCACATCCATTGTTTTCTTTTTGATAATAGCCGTTCTGACAGATGTGAGGTGATATCTCACTGTGGTTTTAACTTGCATTTCCCTGATGATGAGTGATGTTGAGCATCTTTTCATGTCTCTGTTGGCCATCTGTGTATCTCCTTTGGAAAAATGTCTATTCAGGTCTTCTACCCATTTTTCTTTTTTTTAAATTGGGTTTTCTTTATTTTTATCTTGAGTTATGTGAGGTTTTTTGTATAGTTTGGTTATTAATCCTTTTTTTGTCAGAAATATGTTTTTAGATAGCTTCTACAGTTCAGTAGGTGACTTTTCCCTTTTGTTGGTAGTTTGCTTTGTTGTGCAAAATATGTTTAGTTTGATTAGTCCCATTTGTTTATTTTTGTTTTTGTTTCCCTTGTCTGAGGAGACAGTTCCAGAAAGATATTGTTAAGAATGATGTGAAAGAGTATAGTGCCTGTTTTTTCTTCTAGAAGTTTTATGATTTCAGATACTACTTTTAAGTCTTATTTTTGTATATGGTATGAGAAAGTAGTCCAATTTGATTCTTCTGCATATAGCTGTCCTGTTTTCTCAATACCATTTATTAAAGATACTCTTTGCCCCATTTTTCACTAAAGGAGAAGAAAAAATAGCATTTATGTTTTAAATGCTGATATGTTATTTCAGCTAAATGACATCTATGACAAGTTTCCAAGTATGATTTCTGTTTATAAATAAGGGTGTTTTTAAAAAGGCTGTGTTTATGGTAAATTCAAGAAATTCTTCTGCAAGACCATAATGTTTTCATTCATTTAACATAAAAGGTTATTTAATAACTTTAAGTCAACGTACTTTTCAGTAAAGCTTGCTAAAAATGCCCATTGGTGAGTGAATTAATTGATTAAAAATGCTTTCTGAAATGTATGTTTTTATAACCGTTTTAGGTTGGTAATGGCTTAAAATCCAGTGTGAACAAAGAATGTTAGGGCATCGGAAATAGCTCTGACATTGGCCCATAGTTTTTCTCTGATTAAATGAAAGTGACACCAGTAGATTAGAATGAGACTAGGACAATTCACACTGCAATTGTGTTAGTTTAACTTTAACAATCTTTTAACACTCTTGTTTAAATGTAGCTGACATACCATAATTACAAATCTACAAGCCTTGATTATAGAATTTTACATCATGAATCTGTGGGGAAATTGTATTGATTTTTTTTTTATATAAAGCAAGGACCTTTCCCAAACTGTTGCATCTTCCCAAGTTTGTTTATATCCATACCTGTAATAAACAACTAGGTATGATATATATATATACTTATATATATATATATACACGCACACACACACACACAAGTTGTATGGCAGGCATTAAAAAAGCACAGGAGGTAAGTAAAATTGCCACATTGTTAAATATATATGTAATACTGACATACATAATGTGTATGTATATGCTGTTACATATGTTATATTGACCCAAAAGTGAAAACTATGGATGACACATGTGCTTCATGAAAAATATGAATGACTCATATGTTGTGTGGAGATACAGTTTTCTGCCTTTAGTTGTACTTGTCTGGTGTTTCCCCCTTCAGTTGTAATTGTATATACTTACCCCTTTTAAAGTAATTATGGCTGAAAATATGATGGACAATATCTGGGAGAGGTTTAGGGCATAGCCTTGTAAATTTTTCTTGTAAGCTTTAGTAACTTTTTATATTTTAGTGTTTTCTCCTCTTCCACATCATAGGCCTTTGATGTGAGTTAAAGTAAGTTCAGCCAAAATGGCCAACTTCTTACCTTGAAATTTAGCCAACTCTGGAATTTCTGTATTGTATCCAGTTCTCCAAAGTGGTGGTCAAAGTCACTGTCAAAATGGATTGCAGGTGGTCATCTCTTCCCCACCTTCAGCCAGCTACTTGGCAAACATTGACACTTGGGAGCTACACAGCTGGCAACCAGATGTCCCTCTAAGCTGGAAAGGAAGAAAGCTAAGGCCACTCATGACCATGATTTTCCCAGCACAACCTGTATTGTTCTGCAAGTTGAATATGGAAACGAAAGATCCTTTGACCCGTGTGTGTGTGTGTGTGTGTGTGTGTGTGTGTGTGTGTGTGTGTGTAGATATGTTCTGTGTTTTCATTGCATTTTTTTGTTTGGTAGAAAATATTTAAAATCTGTAGAAAAGCCAGGTTGGAAATTTTTGTTAAAAAAAAGTAGTCCAGAAGTATTTAGAATACAAATGCTTAGATGTGTGGTCTTCCTATTCCAACTTTCCATTTCCAATAATACAATTAATACAACAAAATTCTAACTGTGATGCTGTTTAATGTTTCCAAATAGAGCTCGTTTTAAAATAATGACTGATCCAAAGATCACTTATTTAGCAGCCTCACTCAGAACCTCTGTCTTTGAAGCATTTGGTATGGTGTTGGCATTTAGTATATGTTCAGTAGAAGTCTTTCCAGTGGACAAATTCATGTCTTATTCTATAAGGATTTTTTAAAACAATTTTGTAAGCTTAAAAAAAAAGTACTTATTTGGCTGTGCTGGGTCTTAGTTGCACAATGTGGGAGTCTTTGATCTTAACTGTGGCATGTGAACCCTTAGTTGCTGCATGTGGGATCTCGTTCCTGCATGTGGGATCTAGTTCCCTGACTGGGAATTGAACCCTGGCCCCCAGCTTTGGGAGTGCAGAGTCTTAGTCACTGACCACCAGAGAAGTCCTCTGTAAGGACTTTTTGACCTGATAAGCAGGAGCTATTGAATCAATTATGATGTGACGGCATTATAGTTACTATATCATTGCTGCAGTTGGAGTTAAGGAGATGGAAGCCCAGGCTTCACTTGCTACATTGATGACCCTGAGCAAGTTACTTAACCTTTAAAAGCCCCAGTTTTCTTAGCTGGAAAATGGGTTAATGATAGAATCTTTCTTGTTCTGTTGTTTGGAAAATTTTAAGGTAATCATGTAAAGCACTTAGCCCAAATGCCTGACGTTATGTTCAGTGTATGTTAATGTGTGTTCAGTATTTATTAACTGCTGTCATCATCATCATCATCATTCTGTAGATTTGTAAACAGGGTAGTCTTTCCAGGAGAGACCCTGGAACTTAAGTTCAGTAGCTCAGTTGTGTCCAACTCTTTTCGACCCCATGGACTGCAGCATGCCAGGCTTCCCTGTCCATCACCAACTCCTGGAGCTTGCTCAAACACATGTCCATTGAGTTGGTGATGCCATCCAACCATCTCACCCTCTGTCATCCCCTTCTCCTCCTGCCTTCAATCTTTCTCAGCATCAGGGTCTTTTCCAGTGACTCAGTTCTTCCCATCAGGTGGCCAAAGTTTTGGAGTTTCAGCTTGAGCATCAGTCCTTCCAATGAATATTCAGGACTGATTTCCTTTAGGATGGACTGGTTGGATCTCCTTGCAGTCCAAGGGACTCTCAAGAGTCTTCTCCAACACCACAGTTGAAAAGCATCAATTTCTTGACCACTCAGCTTTTGTTATAGTCCAACTCTCACATCCGTACATGACTACTGGAAAAACCATAGCTTTGACTAGATGAACCTTTGTTGGCAAAATAATGTCTCTGCTTTTTAATATGCTGTCTAGGTTGGTCATAGCTTTTCTTCCAAGGAACAAGCGTCTTTGAATTTCATGGCTGCAGTCACCATCTGCAGTGATTTTGGAGTCCCAAAAAATAAAGTCTGTCACTGTTTCCATTGTTTCCCCATCTGTTTGCCAAGAAGTGACTCATCTCACACACTAGTAAAGTAATGTTCAAAATTCTCCAAGCCAGGCTTCAGCAATACGTGAACCATGAACTTCCAGATGTTCAAGCTGGTTTTAGAAAAGGCAGAGGAACCAGAGATCAAATTGCCAACATCCGCTGGATCATCGAAAAAGGAAGAGAGTTCCAGAAAAACATCTATTGCTGCTTTATTGACTATGCCAAAGCCTTTGACTGTGTGGATCACAATAAACTATGGAAAATTCTTAAGGAGATGGGAATAGCAGACCATCTGACCTGTCTCTTGAGAAACCTGTATGCAGGTCAAGAAGCAACAGTTAGAACTGGACATGGAGAAATAGACTGGTTCCAAATAGGAAAAGGAGTACATCAAGGCTGTATATTGTCACCCTGCTTATTTAACTTATATGCAGAGTACATCATGAGAAACGCTGGGCTGGAAGAAACACAAGCTGGAATCAAGATTGCTGGGAGAAATATCAATAACCTCAGATATGCAGATGACACCACCCTTATGGCAGAGAGTGAAGAAGAACTAAAGAGCCTCTTGATGAAAGTGAAAGAGGAGAGTGAAAACGTTGGCTTAAAGCTCAACGTTCAGAAAACTAAGATCATGGCATCTGGTCCCATCGCTTCATGGCAAATAGATGGGGAAACAGTGGAAACAGTGTCAGACTTTATTTTGGGGGGCTCCAAAATCACTGCAGATGGTGATTGCAGCCATGAAATTAAAAGACGCTTACTCCTTGGAAGGAAGGTTATGACCAACCTAGGTAGCATATTTAAAAGCAGAGACATTACTTAGCCAACAAAGGTCCGTCTAGTTAAGGCTATGGTTTTTCCAGTGGTCATGTATGGATGTGAGAGTTGGACGATGAAGAAAGCTGAGCGCCACAGAATTGATGCTTGCTTTTGTACTGTGGTGTTGGAGAAGACTCTTGAGAGTCCCTTGGACTGCAAGGAGATCCAACCAGTCAATCCTGAAGGAAATCCATCCTGGGTGTTCATTGGAAGGACTGATGTTGAAGCTGAAACTCCAATACTTTGGCTACCTCATGCGAAGAGTTGACTCATTGGAAAAGACCCTAATGCTAGGAAGGATTGGGGGCAGGAGGAGAAAGGGACGACAGAGAATGAGATGGCTGGATGGCATCACCAACTTGATGGACATGGATTTGGGTAGACTCCAGAAGTTGGTGATGGACAGGGAGGCCTGGCGTGCTGCAATTCATGGGGTCGCAAAGAGTTGGACACGACTGAGCGACTGAACTGAACTGATGCGACCGGATGCCATGATCTTCGTTTTTTGAACGTTGTTTTTTAAGTCAGCTTTTTCACTCTCCTCTTTCACTTTCATCAAGAGGCTCTTTAGTTCTTCTGCACTTTCTGCCATAAGGGTGGTGGTATCTGCATACCTGGGTTTATTCCCCTGATAATCTTGATTCCAGCTTGTGCTTCATCTAGTCTGGCATTTCACATAATGTACTCTGCATATAAGTTAAATAAGCAGGGTGACAATATACAGCCTTGATGTACTCCTTTCCCAATTTGGAACCAGTCCGTTGTTCCGTGTCTGATTCTGACTGTTTCTTCTTGACCTGTATACAGATTTCTCAGGAGGCAGGTAAGGTGATCTGATATTCCCATCTCTTGAAGAATTTTCCAGTTTATTGTGGCCCACACAGTCAGAGGCTTGGCCCTAGTCAATAAAGCAGAAGTTTTTCTGGAACTCTCTTGCTTTTTCTACGATCCAATGTATGTTGGCAATTTGATCTCTGGTTCCTCTGCCTTTTCTAAATCCAGCTGGAACATCTATAAGTTCTTGGTTCACATACTGTTGAAGCCTGGCTTGGAGAATTTTGTGCATTACTTTGCTAGCATGTGAGATGAGTGCAATTGTGAGGTAGTGCAAAATGAGTGCATTTTGCCTTTTGCATTTCTTTTTCTTGGGGATGGTCTTGATCACTGCCTCCTGTACAGTGTCACAAACCTCCGTCCTTAGAACTTGGAACATAGGATTCCAATCATCCCTGAAACATGCTTTCTTTTAAACATTTTTTGGCTGTGCCACATGGCATATGGAATCTTAGTTCCCTGATCAAGGATCAAACCTTTGTCCCCTGCATTGGAAGCCCAGAGTCTTAACCACTGGACCACCAGGAAAGTCCCATGCTTTCTTTTAAATTGTGAAAAAAAACTTAGTTGTTTGTCATTTTCGCTAATTGCCTGTAGAGAGAGAAGGGAGGAACGTGAAACTTGTGTTTTGAATTAATCTCCAGGACTTGGTAGTGGCTATTTTTCTTTAAATTGCTGAAGTGTTGATTCTCTGCTTTGAAGCCCCAGCAAAATATCTCTGTTTATATCAGTGACCCCATATTTTTTAACACCTTAAAAAATACTGTATCAACTTTGTTAACATAATGTGTCAAAGCCAGTTTCCCTCTTATTGCACTTCCATACAGTTTATCTCAGGGAAGAGGAATCAAGTGAGTAGTAAGTTTTTAAGAGTCCTTATTCTGAAATCTATAAATGATTCACCACAACTGTCAGAAGATGTCCCTACAATTCTAATGCTAGATTATAGTTATTTTCAAACCCTCCTTAATACTTTTTAAACTAAGTTCCCTATTTGTTGTTGGTATTCTTTTACCTGTGCTAAAGAAATATCTTACGGAGCCTTATGTGTGCACATATGCTTTAACTTAGGGTTTATTTGTCTCCAAACAAGTAGGCATCTACTTTTTCACTAAATGATCCTCAGCTTCTGAACTGTACTAAAATGATACGCTTTTAATGTGCATCCATTGCCTGAAATAAGTCTGTACTCTGTGAAGCTTTTGAAGATCTGTAAGTTTACTGAAGTGTAAGTCATCTTAGGTTACTGGTACAGTGCTTTTCATTTCAAATCTAGGATGTTAAGTTCCAAGGTCTCTGCACTATATAAGATTTACAAAAATTTTCTTAAGGCCAAGCAGTTCTTTTCATCTTTTTAAGGACCAAAGGGATGGTATATAATGCATTGCTTATACTAAAACACGCATTTAATATCTGTTTGCAAATTGAGCCAAGGAATGGGGAAAACCAGAAAAGAGGTCAATTATATGAGGGGGAACACCTCACATAATTGAAGTTTGCTTTTATAACTAAAAGTGAGAGACTGAAAAGAGAGTGATTGCTGAATACTCCAGTTACACTTCAAATGAGCAATAAAATAGCTGCGGGTAATCACACTCTTCACTTAAAGACTTTTGTCAGGATAGTGTTTTTATTAGAGAAATGAAAGATAAAATATGTTTATATGAAGGATCTCTTTAAAAGTTGACAACTTTGAAGGATTTCTTAAATGTGGCTTTCATTGGAGGATGGTTGCGTTGCAGCGGCGGGTCGGCTGCTGTGCAGCAACGTGAGTCAGCCATGGAGGACACGCGTCCCCTTCCTCTGGAGCCTCCCTCCCACCCCCACCCAGGGCTGTTTTCAACTAGAAAGCAAGTCTGTTGCCAACACATTTTTAATTATTAGTAAGTTTAATCTAAAAAATGTTTTTTTAGTTTACCTAGAGCTAACCAGAGCACCATCTCCTTTTGATTCTAATTTACTATGTGTCTATGTGTGTGTGTGGTGTAACTGCCTATTGTTAAGTTACTTACATAAATAGACTCATCTATACCAGGATTTTTTTTCTGAAACCTGAGAAAAATAGTAAGGATATAGGTAAATTGAAATCTCATTATGGGCAGTAGGTGATATTTCAGGGAAACTTAATATGGCAAAGTTTTGGGCCTAGTCCTTAAGAAATTTTTATTCTATTAAACTTTACAGTGTACATATATCTAAACATTTATTCTTAGAGTTGCAGGTATCTCATATCTCTTTATATAAATCCCAAATCTCCAGCTTTCTCCTGAGCTTTAAAATCATTTTAAATTATTGAATTTATGCCCTTATTTTAGTATCCTCTGGTTTCAAACTTTATCTGACACCAAACTAATTATTTTCTCAAATGTAATCCTTTTCATCTATTTTATGAAGAAAAAAAGTTATTTCATGTATGAGAAAAATCTAGAGAAAGCATAATAAACCTAAAATGAAACAATATAGTTACACTTGCAGTGCCCTTTCTGAATTTGTTCCTTTTCTTCTTTGCCTTTAAGTAATTATTATTCTGAATTTGATCTTTATCTTCCACACATTTATTTTTTTGGTTGTGGTGTGCGTCAGGTGGAATCTTTCCCATCTTGGTGCGCGTCATGGTTTCCCAGGATTGAAACCATGCCCTGTGCAGTGGCAGCTCAGAGTTTTAACCACCGGACCACCAGGGAAGCCCCTCCCCACATATTTTTGAACTTCTAGTTTATATGTAGATGTATATGAACCATGTTAAAGCATTGTTCTGCACAGTTAACTGCTTTATGTAACATAAAATATATCTGGAAAGATACATAGGAAACTGGTCATGGTGGTTGTCCCTGGGAGAGAAGCTGTGTAACTGAGGACAAGGGTGGGAGGAAATTCTTACAATTTTGAATCACCTATTACCTATCGAAATACAGATTCATTTAAAAATTATGAGTAGTGTCATATTGTAGAAATCTTTCTATAACCTAGTTTTTGTGCATATTACTGTTCTTGAGATTTATTCATGTTGAAACTGTCAACTCTAATTCATCCTCTTGTGTGAATTTGCTAGTTTTTTTTTTCCATTCTCATGTTGGTATTTAGTTTTAACTTTTTCCAGGTTTACAAATGATGCTACAATGTACTTTGTTAAGTATGGCTTTTAGTGCACATATATGATAGTTAGTGTAAGGCAGGATTTTATAAGGAATGGGCCCTGAGTGGATTACAGGTATATGAGAGTGTAGCTGTCCTTAATCTTCATGATGGCCAAGTATGACCAAGAAGAGCCATAGACTATATGGGGGAAGAACCTTTCAGACAAAATGAACAGTTAATACAAAGGCTTGGAAAATACTGATTGGCCTGTTTGGGGAAGGACATCCAAGTGATAAAGGGGAGGAAGGGTAGGAGACACTTTCAGAAGTAGGAGGGAGAGGGTATAGATCCTACAGGGCCTATCTATCATGTGAGGATTTGGGCTCAGGTCTCAGGAGATGTCACCACTTCTGCAGAAGTTTCCTGGCTGTCTCCTTTCTCTGTTTTCTTAAAGAACTATGTGTAACAGCCCCCTCTTATCCACGAGGGATATGTTCTTTGATTGGAGTTGGGTGGGGGGGTGTGGAAGAAAGAGAAGGGGGAAAGGACAAATGAGTGTGCCTTACCTTGATCCCAACCATTTGTTCTCACAGACTCTGTGCCTTCTTCTGTTCCAGCCCCTCAGTAGAAGAGTCACCACTTCTATTGCAGGGCTTGCAGTAATTTAGGAGGCATTCCTGGAATCCATTCTGAGTGTTTTTCCTTTTTAAAAGTATAGCTATACATGGTATACATAATATCCTGTAGAAAATGTTGCATACATGAACTTAATAGTGTTAAATAGCCTTTTGTGGGACAGTTTATGAAGCTTAACACCCAAGTATGTATAGCTTTTTTCCCATGCCTGCTGAGATCCTAGAAACTTGACTATAAATAACACCTTTGCAGTGTAACTGAGTCCCTAATTGGAGAATGCTTGAATTATATTGTGTTAACTTGGTTTCGTGTTTACTTTAAATTTGTTCTGCCTCTTGCTTTCATGGAATATTATCAGCCATTAAGGTATTTCTTCGTGTTCCTGCTTCTAGTGCTTTGAACTTAGGTCTGTTTACATTTCTCACTGTCTTTTTGCTACTGCTAACGTGTTTTAGGGGAACTTAGACTGTTTCATTTATTTCTGAATAGTGAAGTGAAAATAAGAAATTGTCAGAAGTCTTGCCTTTTATTATTGCTTTACTTGCACTAGACTCTCTCTAGCTATCATAATATTGTACATCCATCTCCTCTAGGATGTAAGCTCCATGAAGGCAGGGATATATTCCCCAGAGGCCTGACACAAAAAAAAGACTCTTGGTAAATATAAAATGAATGAATTTACTCAGTGACATTTTAAGTTCCTTGAAAACAGAATCTCATTCTTCATCTCTCTTTAATATATTTAAACAGTCTTTTGAACTATTTTCAGTATAGACATGGCACAAAATTCCAAAGGTACTTAAAGATATATGCACAGTGAAATATAAGTCTGTCACCCCTATCCATTAGGCACCCAATTTTTCCCTCTTGGAGCCAATATTATTACTCATTTGTGTGTGTGTGTGTATCCTTCTAGAGATATTCAGTACCTGCATAAGTATTTACATGTATGTCTTTAAAAACAAATGAGTTACTGGGCTCCACTCTGCAGGACTGCAAAGCCTACACTTGCCCAGTTTCAAGGCCAAAGAAAGAGCCTGGAGTCAGCAACAGAGATATCAGTGGTTTATTGGATAGAGGGACTCTTACCTGTCTGAAGCAAGATCCTGGAGCAATACCTCACCATGTGTGGCAGATGGCAGCCAGGATGTGGTGGCGGTTTTCGTGAGGAGTGAGTGGAGTTTGGCAGTTATAGGGGAATTGATGTCAGGTGGGCTCATCAATTACCATGCTCCTCACTGCCCCTTTGATGAGAACAGTCACTAGTTGGGGCCTTAGGCAAGTATATAGGAAGATCAGTCCTGTGGGCAGCGTATAGATGAAGCAGGCACTAGCTGAGGATAGCATGGTATGTATAGAGAGCAAGAGAACAGCCATCTTGAGTGGCCTGACCATACAGTAGTCCTCTCTGTAGACACTGTTTCTTAGCGTGTTCTGTATGAACATACCACATTTTTTTAAAACCCAGTTTTCTATTAGTTTTCCCTGGTGTCTCAGACGGTAAAGAATCTGCCTGCAATGCTGGAGACCCAGGTTCGGTGCCTGGGTTGGGAAGATCCCCTGGAGAAGAGAATGGCAGCCCAATCTAGTATTTTTGCCTGGGAAATCCCATGGACAGAGGAACCTGGTGGACTACACTCCATGGGGTCACAGAGTTGGACACAACTGAGCCAAACTAACACTTCATTTTGCTTTTCTATTGATGAAGTTCTATATTGTTTCCAGTATTTTATTGTGAAAAATACCTCAGTAAGTTTTCTTGTATGTGTATAGTTTTACAAACGCGCAGATATACCTGTGGAATAAATTTGTAAAAGTGGAACTGTTGGTGTAGGGAAGGAAAAACTTTCTTCTGTATGCTCCTAAACACTCTGGCTGGGACCCTGTATAAATTAGACAAAAGACAGATTAACAAGGAAAAAAAACAAATTATTAACACAAAAACACAGAGGAATATTCAATAATGAGTAACTCAAAAGGATGGTTAGAACTTGGCCTTATATAGCATCTTAACAAAAGAACAATAAATTTGTAGAGAAAAGATAATACAAGGGAAAGGGGCTTTGAGTTTCTAGCAGATTATGAGAAGGTAAATATTGGGGAGATAACTATTGAATGGTAAGGGCTAATCAGTAAAGTTTGTTGTGTAGATTCCTCTGGTTCTTCTTTGGGCTGGTAAGGGTCTAGAGTGATTAATCTGGTGATTAACTTCTGTCTTGTGGTAGAGAAGAGAGAGGAGGCACCATTACAAATTTATGCCCAGCTTTTAGGTAAGTGGGAGAGGGCAGATGACGTTTCTTATATCTGCTTTTTCTCAGTTGCCTTCAGCTCAAAATTATCCTTACGTTAAAGTGACCTATTTTGGGGTGGCATCTTCAGCTGCCATTCACTGGCTCAGGTGGCTTTTGTGTTTTAAATTTTGAGAGATACTGGCAAGTTGCCCTCCAGAGAGTTTTATCTATTTGTAATTCCACTAATGATTTAATAAAGTGTTTTGTTAATATGCAGTTTAATATTCTTTTGGTATGGAAAGAATTAAACTGTTGGGGGGGGAATTTTCCTCTACCCTTCAAAGATTCTTTCAGCTGGTCTAATAATTAAATTGACATGAGACAAATTAGTGAGAGAAAATCCAAATTAACTTTGTATGTACAGGAATCCCACATACCTGAGCATTTCAAAGACAGAATGGAAAAATGAGGTAAGCATGCCAGTCCAAGCCAAGGAAAGGAAAGGGGCCAGGGGCTTCAAAAGAGAAGGGGATAGTTTATAGAACAATAATAAGAACAGATGTTTGGGAATTAGTTGTTTGCCCTGCCATATAGATGTGTCACTCAGATAAAATATATTTTTGCTAACAATTCAGATTCAGGGGAAGACCCCCAATTTAAATTCTCCTTGGTAGTTAAGGGAGGGGCAGAAGTTTCTCTTGATCTGCAGGGTCTTCATTGCCTTTTAGCTCAAAACAGTCCACATGTCAAAGTGGCACATTTTAGGGAGGCTCATTCTGAACCCCTTCAGTCCTACCTTTGAAACTTCTCTGACAAGTCTCATAGTCCAGAAGTTGAGTTGGTAGGTTACTTCACCTCACTCAGTCTCTTAGTCCTGACAGTAAGTCTGTTCAGTTAAACAATTGTGTCTCATTTCAGGCCCTAGAGAAGGGCATGGCAACCCACTCTAATATTCTTGCCTGGAAAATCCCATGGACAGAGGAGCCTTGTAGGTTACAGTCCATGGGGTCACAGAGTTAGACACGCTGAGCGACTAACACTTTGACTTTTCAAAGTCAGTCTTAGTTCTTTAAATCTGTTTGGTCATTATTTGAGTCATTCTGTGGACCTTCTTAAACATGACATTCCAGCCAAAACCTTAGCAATATGACCAGTGTTTCCAATTATATCCCGTTGTAAGTAGATCAGATTCCTTTTGAATTTATGCAGGTAAGTATACTGCTATGAAAATAAGAATATTCAGAGTTTCCAAATTCTGGAAGGGTCAGATAGGGAGAAAGAAATAAATGATTCAGTTCTCTTACAAAGGTATAATTTACCAAATTGCTGTAAGTCATAGTGAGGTTAAGAGGAAAGGTTTTTTTATATCTGGAAAACAAAATGTTAGAGAACCAGCATGAGAAGTCATAAAAATTATGATCATCCTTATTAGTTCATTAATCTCCTGTAATTAATTGTTGACCTTCGTCTTAGGTTAGCAGCTTTATAAATCAGTTTTCCATTAAAGTTTTAGAAAATTTTACCCAGTTCCATGTTATATAGGATCCTAAAGTTATAAAAAACCTGCATTCTAGAGTATTTGTCAGGGTCTTTTCTATGAATCTTGAAGGTGAAGCATTTTGTAAAGCATCAGAGTAAAGCAATAATTGTAAATGACAAATGATTTAAATGTCTATTATTACAGATTCAATGAGTTCATTATAATGGAATTGACAAGGAAGTTTGGTTATTTCTATAACATTCAACATATTAGAATAATAACTGGAATTAAAGCTGTTAATGTTATACCAGGACACATCTAACTTGTAAGAATTTCTTATTTCAGGAGCACTTAGGTTAATAACATAGATCTACACAAATGTAATTTAAGAAGGTTTTAGCATCACTTATTTGACATTTCTTGCCATGTAATTTGACATACCAAATAAGCCTAACTAATATAGCATATCTCTTTTTATAAGAAGAAAGAGCAAATCCTTTGAAATGTTTTGGGGCCCTCTGAAAAATCCCAAAGTTAGCAAGAGGTCAAAAGGACTTCAGTCTTTGGTTTTGGGAACTTTGTCAAAAGTATTAAAAGGTTTGGACATTTGACTAAATAGGATCACAGATTGTTATGAAACAATACTTAATTATATATTTGACCAAAGTGATAATACAAGATTGCAAAGGCAAATATATTTTAAATCTAGCATTGTGTACATGTCCTTCCTAAACTCCCTAACTATCCCAGCAACCACAAGTTCATTCTCTAAGTCTGTGAATGTCTTTCTGTTTTGCAAGTAAGTTTATGTATCATTTCTTTTTAGATTCCACATATAAGGAATGTCATATGATGTGTCTCCTTCCCTGACTTACTTCACTCAGTGTGACAATTTCTAGGTCCATTCATGTTGCTGTAAATGGCATAATTTCATTTTTTAGTGGCTGAGTAATATTCTGTTGTATATATGAACTACATCTTCTTTATCTGTTCCTCTATCTGATGGACATTTAGGTTGCTTCCATGTCTTGGTTATTGTAAACAGTGCTGCAGTGAACATTCGTGAGCCTGTATTCTTTAGGATCATGTTTTTCCTCATAATAGCCATCGTAATTCTAGGTTGTAACTCCTCTGAGTGCTGGCACCAGTTTAGTAGGACCCTAGCTACAAATGGAATTCACCTCACCTTTCTGTCCAGCCATATTTCAGAGTCCTTAGCCTAATGGTTAGCAAGCCAAGTTCTCAGAATACAAAACAAGCTTAATAAGATGTTGGCCTTTAAAAAAGATATGTCTGCATCTTCTAGAACTGCAGTTCTTACACTTGCTTATAAAATAGCAATTGTTGCGTTTAATTCTTTGGGTTCTCAGAAGGAGGAATTTATGTGGAGTATAACTTCTTTTGTTAAAGGAGTCCCTAAGGCTAGCTATTATACTACATTGTATTTACTTAACCTTGTCTTTCAGTAAGACAGTTGTTTAGGATAAGAGCTCTCTCTAAAAGAAATTTTTTTTCTTTCTAATATAGTCAATTTAATCTCAATAGTGACTCAAGCCAATAAACCTTACTATGGCTTAACCAGTGGTGAAAGAGATGTTCTATATGAGAGTGCCAAAAAAAAAAAAAGCACTTATAAGATTCAGGAAATTCACTTTCAAAGATAGTCTCAAAAATTCAGGTTCTTCATTGAAAGGTACAAAGGTTGAGATGGTAAATGCCCCTTATGAACTGGGACAAACTCCTTTGAGAACTGGCACAGCAAGTACAAAGAGATTTTCTGAAAGCTAAATCCATGTATAAGTGACTTGTGATTCAAAGCTAGGTTGTTCAAGGGTCAGTTGTATGTATGCTATCCTAAGCTAGGAGTGGAAAAGGGCATCAAAGAGGGGAAAGACATTTCACAGGACGATAAAAAGAGCAGATGTTTGATTAGAAATTTGCTCTGCCATAAGATGGGTCACTCAGTAAAGTTTATTTTTGCTAATAATTCTGACTTTGCAAGACCTTCAATTTAAATTATTCTTAGTAGTCCAGGAAGGGGCAGAAGTTTCTCTTGAGTCTGCGGGATCTCTATTGCCTTTTAGGTCAAAATAATCCATATGCCAAGGTGATACATTTGGGGAGGCTTGTTCTGAATTCCTCCAACAGGATAAATGGAACTGCCCAAATATGCTTAGTTTTTATAGGAAAGTGCTTTCCACATTGTTGAAAATAACAAGATAAGGACAGATGAGGCATACAGGTAAGCTGAGCAATTTAATTTCACCATTGACTATAGTCCTAAAAGGAGAAACTCTTTTCCTTTTGAAACACTAAATTGTAAAGTTGATGAAGCATGCCTTAGGGATTCTTTATCTTCCAGTTTCCCACTGCTACCCCTCCCCCCAGCAGAAATAACAAGCAAGGAGATAATTGTCTCTGGATTATTCAGCTAATTACTGGTAGAGCTAGAACTGGGAGGCTTTCTAAAAGTACTGCACTCCACTTGGTCATTGCACAAATGTGAATTCCTCAGAATGACTTTTTCTGTTCTAAACTGTTGCAAAAAATATTTTAAGTTTGGTTTTATTCAAAGTTTGATCCTTAAATCTAGGTTTAGGGAACTTTGACCATAAGTTGTTTTTTTGTTTTATTATTTGAATTGTAGTTTTTAAACAATTCATTTGTGATAATCTGAAGAGTAACTATTAGTTATGCTAAAACTAAGCTTAATAAACAGTCCAGTTTTACTTTGTGACCATTACTTTCATATTCAGTTCTGCATTAGTGTTTTTACTTAGGAGACCATGTGAGTTGCTTTGGTTTGTGAGAATATCCATCTTGATTTCTCCCCTTAAGAGAAATTTTGGAGCGTTCTTTAATATTTGTTGAAAATGGTAAGGTGCTAACAGATTAGTTATATAGATGTGCTGACAATTTAAATTCATTTTGAGCAGAGCCCTAAAAGAAAACATTTTTCAAATACAAATCTTAAAATCAAAAATCTAAAGGAAAATACGTATCTAGACTTTATGTTTCAAATACTGTTGCCAAAATCTATCTGGTCAAAGAGATTAAGAACAAGCAGAATAGACTTTAAAAGACCAATAGCACCTTGCTAGCACATTGCTAATAAGGACTAATAGGTACTTAAACTGATGAAAGTGATTCAGACAACAATGTATTAACCCCCTACTGTGCTCTGTTTTTTTTTTTTTTTTTTAGCTGCTAATAGACATTAGCTTTTTAAAGAAAGACTAACACTTTTATATTTGTTTTCTAAGCTTTTGGTACAAAAAGTGAGCTGTAATAGCCACTGGCTATATTCGATTCTTACAGCTCAGGGCATTTTCCAGAGTATTTTTGAGAGATGCTAACTGCTTTGAAAATTTAGATTCCATATAGTCTTTAAGAAGTCTTAATGTAATAAGAAATGATTTTACATTACATTTTGATTATTGTAACCAAAGTTTTTTGTAGAAGTTATATGGGAGGAATGAATGCTGATATATTTTTCACTGACAAAAAGAGTGTTATATATAGTAAAAGTGATCATTCTCAGATTTTTTTTAACATAAGGCCAGAATATTTCCAGTAGTAGTATAACTATGAAATTATAAGCATTATAAATGGTTATTTTCTTGAAATAAATCTTATTTTTAAAGATTTGACCTATAAGTATATATGAGGAAGAAGGATTTTAAAAATATAATTTCCTGAAGCCTGCCCTTGCATGGCCAGAGGATGTCAGACAGGTGTCCTGTCCTGTCTGGGAGATGCCCAGGCTGGCAAGAACTGGGGCGTCCAGCCGTTAGCTGCCAAATAGGGAGAAGGTCACCCAACTGGTCAGAGTAATACTGTTTCCATATGTCTGCCAAGTTCAGGTGAAGAAGTCTGGGTCTCCTTCTTAAAAAGCAGGCCCCAACATGGATGCATCCAGTGTCAGCTATCCTCTCACCACCCTCTGGCAGGACAGCACTGTGAGACAGGCAAGCCCCCAAATCCTCTTCCTGTGTGTGAAGTGCCGATGCCAGCGGAGGGAGAGGCACTGCAAGCCCAGTCTGGGAGGTGGGGCACTCACTGACCAGGTTCCCAGCCCAAGGCTCAGGACCACTCTTGGCTCCTATAAAGACTACATTTGCATAAGCACTCAAGAAACAGAGTCACGTAATATAACTGGAAGGCCTAGTAACCAAACCAACACAAATATTCAGAGAAGACTGAACACAAGAGACATAAAAGATCCTGGAAGCGCCTCTGTGCTTGTTACCATGAGTGGCCTTTAAAATAAATAAATTTATAAAAAAAAAAAAAAACAAGTAAACTTTAATGTTGACGCCCTATAAGTTAGAATAATAAATTTTGTTTAGGTGCACTGCTTTTAATAATATTTCTTGAGAAAAGATATTAGTAAATTGTTTTGGCACCCCACTCCAGTACTCTTGCCTGGAAAATCCCATGGACGGAGGAGCCTGGTAGGCTACAGTCCATGGGGTCGCTAAGAGTCGGACATGACTGAGCGACTTCACTTTCACTTTTCCCTTTCATGCACTGGAGAAGGAAATGGCAACCCACTCCAGTATTCTTGCCTGGAGAATCCTAGGGACGGCGGAGCCTGATGGGCTGCCGTCTATGGGGTCGCACAGAGTCGGACACGACTAAAGCGACTTAGCAGCAGTAGCAGCAGCAAATTGTTTTGGATGTTTTACATTTTATGTGCTATGCTATGCTTAGTTGCTCAGTCATGTCCAACTCTATGCATCCCAATGGACTGTAGCCTACTGAGCTTCTCTGTGCTTGGGGATTCTCCAGGCAAGAATACTACAGTGGGTTGCCATGCCCTCCTCCAAGAGATCTTCCCAACCCAGGGATCAAACCCAGGTCTCTCACCTTGCAGGCGGATCCTTTACCGTCTGAGCCACCAGGGAAGCCAAAGAATACTGGAGTGTGTATCCTATCCCTTCTTCAGGGGAACTTCCTGATCCAGGAATTGAACTGGGGTCTCTTGCATTTCTGGCAGATTCTTGACCAGCTGAGCCACAAGGGAAGCCCCTTTATATTTCATGCTTCATAGTAATGCATTTTGTTTATATATTGTTCATTCCTGTGGTCACAAAAAAAGTACCAGCTAGACCACAAATTAGGAACTATGCTTTAGATTTCACTTTTAAGAATTGTCAAAGCCCCCAATTTTTGGTAAAGTCTTAATTTGCCCAAATTACATACATCACAACATTATTTAATCCAGTCAATACATTCTTCAGCATTTACTTATATCATGCAATCAGCTTCTTCAAGGTTGTTTGAAAACGAAGTCAAATCTCTATTAGCTTTAAAGCAGTATTTCACTTAGGATACAGTGTTAGATAAACTACGCTTAGATAAACTAAGTTTGTGACTTAAACTCATTTTAATAGCAAGTTCGGTTCAGTTCAGTCGCTCAGTCGTGTCCGGCTCTTTGCGACCCCATGAATCGCAGCACGCCAGGCCTCCCTGCCCATCACCAACTCCCGGAGTTTACCCAAACCCATGTCCATCGAGTTAGTGATGCCATCCAACCATCTCATCCTCTGTCATCCCCTTCTCCTCCTGCCCCCAATCCTTCCCAGCATTAGGGTCTTTTCCAGTGAGTCAACTCTTCGCATGAGGTGGCCAAAGGATTGGAGTTTCAGCTTCAACATCATTCCTTCCAGTGAACACCCAGGACTGATCTCCTTTAGGATGGACTGGCTGGATCTCTTTGCAGTCCAAGAGACTTGCAAGAGTCTTCTCCAACACCACAGTTCAAAAACATCAATTCTGCGGCGCTCAGCTTTCTTCATCGTCCAACTCTCACATCCATCCATGACCACTGGAAAAACCATAGCCTGGACTAGACGGACCTTTGTTGGCAAAATAATGTCTCTGCTTTTAAATAAACTATCTAGGTTGGTCATAACCTTCCTTCCAAGGAGTAAGCGTCTTTTAATTTCATGGCTGCAATCACCATCTGCAGTGATTTTGGAGCCCCCCAAAATAAAGTCTGACACTGTTTCCACTGTTTCTCCATCTATTTCCCATGAGGTGATGGGACCGGATGCCATGATCTTAGTTTTCTGAACGTTGAGCTTTAACCCAACTTTTTTACTCTCCTCTTTCACTTTCATCAAGAAACTCTTTAGTTCTTTACTTTCTGCCATAAGGGTGGTGTCATCTGCATATCTGGGGTTATTGATATTTCTCCCGGCAGTCTTGATTCCAGCTTGTGCTTCCTCCAGCCCAGCGTTTCTCATGATGTACTCTGCATAGAAGTTAAATAAGCAGAGTGACAATATACAGCCTTGAGGTACTCCTTTTCCTATTTGGAACCAGTCTGTTGTTCCATGTCCAGTTCTAACTGTTGCTTCTTGACCTGCATACAGGTTTCTCAAGAGACAGGTCAGATGGTCTGGTATTCCCATCTCCTTAAGAATTTTCCACAGTTTATTGTGATCCACACAGTCAAAGGCTTTGGCATGGTCAATAAAGCAGAAATAGATGTTTTTCTGGAACTCTCTTGCTTTTTCATTGATCCATCTGCTGCTGCTGCTGCTGCTAAGTCGCTTCAGTCGTGTCTGACTCTGTGCGACCCCATAGACGGCAGCCCACCAGGCTCCCCTGTCCCTGGGATCCTCCAGGCAAGAATACTGGAGTGGGTTGCCATTTCCTTCTCCAGTGCAGATGTTGGCAATTTGATCTCTGGTTCCTCTGCCTTTTCTAAAACCAGCTTGAACATCTGGAAGTTCATGGTTCACGTATTGCTGAAGCCTGGCTTGGAGTATTTTGAGCATTACTTTACTAGCATGTGAGATGAGTGCAATTGTGCGGTAGTTTGAGCATTCTTTGGCATTGCCTTTCTTTGGGATTGGAATGAAAACTGACCTTTTCCAGTCCTGTGGCCACTGCTGAGTTTTCCAGATTTGCTGGCATATCAAGTGCAGCACTTTCACAGCATCATTTTTGAGGATTTGAAATAGCTCAACTGGAATTCCATCACCTCCTCTAGCTTTGTTCGTAGTGATGCTTTCTAAGGCCCACTTGACTTCACATTCCAGGATGTCTGGCTCTAGGTGAGTGATCACACCATCGTGATTATTTGGCTCGTGAAGATCTTTTTTGTACAGTTCTTCTGTGTATTCTTGCCATCTCTTCTTAATATCTTCTGCTCTGTTAGGTCCATACCATTTCTGTCCTTTATCGAGCCCATCTTTACATGAAATGTTCCCTTGGTATCTCTAATTTTCTTGAAGAGATCTCTAGTCTTTCCCAATCTGTTGTTTTCCTCTATTTCTTTGCATTGATCGCTGAGGAACGCTTTCTTATCTCTCCTTGCTATTCTTAGGAACTCTGCATTCAGATGGGAATATCTTTCCTTTCCTCCTTTGCTTTTCGCTTCTCTTCTTTTCCCAGCTATTTGTAAAGCCTCCTCAGACAGCCATTTTGCTTTTTTGCATTTCCATGGGGATGGTCTTGATCCCTGTCTCCTGTACAATGTCACGAACCTCTGTCCATAGTTCATCAGGCACTCTGTCTATCAGATCTAGTCCCTTAAATCTATTTGTCACTTCCACTGTATAATCATAAGGGATTTGATTTAAGTCATACCTGAATGGTCTAGTGGTTTTCCCTACTTTCTTCAATTTAAGTCTGAATTTGGCAATAAGGAGTTCATGATCTGAGCCACAGTCTGCTCCCGGTCTTGTTTTTGCTGACTTTATAGAGCTTCTCCATCTTTGGCTGCAAAGAATATAATCAATCTGATTTTGGTGTTGACCATCTGGTGATGTCCATGTGTAGAGTCTTCTCTTGTGTTGTTGGAAGAGGGTGTTTGCTATGACCAGTGCGTTCTCTTGGCAAAACTCTGTTAGCCGTTGCCCTGCTTCATTCTGTACTCCAAGGCCAAATTTGCCTGTTACGCCAGGTGTTTCCTGACTTCCTACTTTTGCATTCCAGTCCCCTATAATGAAAAGGACATCTCTTTTGGGTGTTAGTTCTAAAAGGCCTTGTAGGTCTTCATAGAACCATTCAAGTTCAGCTTCTTCAGCGTTACTGGTCGGGGCATAGACTTGGATTACTGTGATATTGAATGGTTTGCCTTGGAAATGAACAGAGATCATTCTGTCGTTTTGGAGCAAGGTCAGTAGTTGGAATTAAAAATAAATATTATAGCATTGCTTTGAGTTACAAATAAATATTATACAAAGTACTGCCTTAAACTCAATGAATGATGAGAGAATTGCTGAAAACAGAAAGGCAGTCATATATCATTTTTAAGATTGACTTGTTGGATACTAATGTTTTCTGCTTCTAAAATTTGTTCTCTGTACCTCCTGCTCTTACCTTTAGCTTTCCTTTGCTTATTTTGACAAATTAAAAGGACGTGGGAACAGCAGTGTTGTTTTTTTTTGAGCTTTCACTGCATGACATACATTAGCTAAGCGTTTCATGTGTTTTTATTGTTTAAGCCTCAGAATCCATATGTGAAGTAATTGCAGTGAGCCTCATTTTACAGATGAAGAAATTGTGTTTAAATAATTTTCCCAAAGGTAAACAACTCAAAAGTGGTAGAGCCAGGATGAGAGCACCTGTTGAGTAACACCAGTGTCCTGACTCTACCTTTTTGTTTTTACTTTGACAAATTTATAAAAGTGATGAGACTGTATGAGGTCATTAGATATAGAAAGGTGAATAAAACCTTGTGTTTTCTAGGAGCTCATGGTGTCAGAGAAAGACAGAGGTCATGTGAGTAAGGTCAGAATGCTTTATGAACCCAGACAAGGTTATGACAGGCTGCCTCTAGGGGAGTTTTTGAACCTTGACACTTTTGACGTTTTAGCCTGGGTAATTCTTTGTTGGAGACTGAGTGAAGGCTCTCCTTTATATTGTAGGCTGTTTAGCAGTAAACCTGGCCTCTACCCTCTAGATGTCAGTAGCACACCTTCCCTCTCCACCCTTACCCCCAACACACACATGTGTGCGCACATGCTTGCGCGCACGCGCGCACACACACACACACACGTGACAACCAAAATTGTCTCCAGACATTGTCAAATGCTTTACTGGTAGGTAGGGAATAAAACTGTCCTTGTTGAGAACCACTACTCTAGGGTTAGAGAAGGCTTATCGCAAGTGACATTTGAGTGGAATCTTGTAGAAGTCACATTCTAGATAAAACTAATACGTATAAAAGCATGGAGGTGTGAATCAGTATATTACTTTCAGGAGTGAGTAAAATGTTTGTGATGGCTGGAGCACTTAGGGTATGTGGGTATTGAGATAGTAAGAGAATAGTTGACAAAATAATGGAGGAAAAAAAGCCTAGATTTGTAGATGAGGGACAGTCTGACTGATCCACACCATATTTAATTCTAGCTGGTCTTTTGAGTCCAATGGTGTGATTAAATACCTTAATTCTATAGTTGATTATCAGATCTTTAAGAACTCTGTTATTGCAAATCTCAGGCCGATTAATTTGGCTATTGTTTGTCATGTTGCTAGAAAATGGCATGGAAATGGAGGAAAATAACAATAGACGGTTTATGTTTTTTTGAGGAATATGTTCTGAGACCTTTTCAAATCCCCCATATTGGTGAGTGCAATAATTTTCTTAGATTCCTTTACTACTGTTATCACTACCAGTAGCAATTGACTTATTTTCTGGCTGTTTTCCTCAAAGAAATAAAATGGATTTTTGTTTGTTTGTGGTTAGTTCATTTAGTAGAGTTGTATCACACACAGATGAAAGAATCACTATGTTGAGATTGGATTCCAGACAGTTGTCAAACTCATTCACTGTATTGATGACTTGCTCCTGAATACCACAAAGCTCAAAAGCATAACTGTATTTCAACAAAATTAAAACTATATTACATGAACATTTTAGGGTATTTACTGAAAAAATCCCATGGACAGAGGAGCCCAAAGGGCCCCAGTCCATGGGATCACAAGAGTTGGACATGACTTAGCGACTAATCTACCATCACCACTGAGAGTTAAGTCCTCAAATGTTCAGTCCACAAATGTCTTCTGAATTAATATTTTGGAGACCAGTGACATGTAGGGGGAAAATATTAAAATTTTTCTACACTTTAATTTTATGACCAGTGAGGTTGGCAGAAGAAGGGGAGGAATCGGTGAGAGATGGAAGAGGCATAAGACAACAGAAAATTGGGGAGTAAGGGCTAGAAAGAAGGAGTAAATACTTGCTTTGGGCTCTGGGCCTCAGATAACATTTCACTTATTCTATCCACAAAGGGTCTAAGCTCCACAAAACATGCTTTATTCTCTTTGCAGTCTCCAGAATCCAAGATGGTGCCGTGAACTTAGTAATTATTCAAGAAGTGTTTGATTCATAGCTGCATGACAGGCTGATGAATCATTGCTCAGTTCTTCAAATATTCTCATCCTTAGTTGTTAGAGAGCCCTCTGAGTGGCCTCTCGGGGTAGAAAGTAATGTTAAAAACTATATCAGCAGCAGCCTGAGGAGTAAATGAAGTTTAGGCAAGGGCTAAATTCAGGCTCAAGCTAATTTCCCTACTCTGTGTTTTTGGTATTGGTAAATATATGAGTTATTTAATATGAAGTCTCCCTTCAGCCCTTTTCTAAATATGCAGTTTCATCTGACTAGAGCATTCCCCAACATACTGCTTTGAATAATATTTAGTCCTCAATGTTTAGGTCTTTTCTCTTTTTATTAATTGGAGGATAATTGCTTTAAATATTGTGTTGGTTTCTGCCGCATAACATTGCGAATCAGTTGTAACTGTATATATATATCTTCACTCCCTCTAGAGCCTCCCTTCCACCCTAGGTCTCTTCTTAATCATTATTTCTTTCCTGAAGTCTTCCCTGGCTAATGGCAGAATCACATACTCTTTGTATGTGTCCCCAGCAGCACCATCAAACCTACAGATTTACATGCATCTGCACCCTTACTTTCCTCACTACTTTCTCAGAGAATCAAAGATCTGAACCTCTTATTGAAAGCCATCGTTCTGTCTGTGTACCAAATCCCATCCCGTTGCTATGTATGTGTCTCTTTTCTTGAATCTCTTTATCAGTTTATTTCCAATAGGTATCAAACATGCTGAAGTTACTAATACCTTAAAAAATCAACAGCAAAAAAAATCTTTATCTCATTTCCCTCCCTATGAGCCAGACTTGCCGAAATAATTTGTCAACAGTAAAACAAAGGTCGCTCATAATATCTAACAGAATTTATCTTGACTTACTAGCAGCCATTGACAGAATCCCTTCCACCTCCTTGAAAAGCTTTTTATCCTATTTTCTTTCCTTGGCTACAGTGATACTGCAGTACTCTACCTTTTACCTCTTTGCTCCTCCTCAGTCTTATTTTTGTTTTTTTCTTCTTTTGTTATTTATGTAAAAAATTCATTGAGCCACTAATATATGACAGATACTTAGGGGTATAATGGTGAATAAGACAGATGTAAAATTTCTCATCACAGGAAAAATATTTTGTAACTATGATGACAGGTATTGTGGTGATCTTTTTTTTTTTCATTTTGCAATATACATAAGTGTTGAATCATTATATTGTACACCGGAACTAATCTAATGATGTTATATGTCAGTTATACATCAGTTTTAACAAAAGACAGATGTACGTCTTGTATTAGTGTAGCTTATCCTCTCTCAAATGTTCTCTGGGGCTCTACCTGGGGCTCATTTCCCATTTCACTTTGTAAACACTCCAGTGAGCAGCCTCCTGCACTCTTATGACCCCAGTTACATCAGTATGTTCCTGATTCCCTCCTGTATATCTTCCTCTTGTACTCCAGGTCTGCATACCTCTGGGCGTTTTCACTTTAATGTCACATAGGCGCCTCCAATATAACATGATCCAAAAGGTTCTAATTCAGTATTTTCTCTCTCCTATACTCTTCCTCCTGGTCTCATTGTCTGAGGCCCTGCCTCTGCCACACCACCTTCTGCCCGCTTACCTCTGGCTTCTCCTAACATCCATCATTCACCATGGTTAAAATAATTGTCGGTTTTTATCTACATCTCTTCATTCCTGCAGCTACCACCCTTGACCACAACCATCTTTCTCCTGAATTAAGACCATACTTCCCTTCTCTGCCTGGCCCTAGCCTTGCCTCTCTCTGTTACATTATCCATATTGCAGTCATAGTGATCTTTTTTTTTTTTTCATGGTGATCATTTTAAAAGATAAATATGATTGACTCAGTCACTCACCTGATATGTGTGTCAAATACATTTAGGAAAAAATCCAAATTCTTTAATATGACTTTATAATATTATGTTTTAGGCCCTTACTTTCTTATTTAATCTTTTGCTACTTTTCCACACTCAGTGAATCAGCCTTATTTTAATTCTCTAACTAACTTTCCATATTCTCTCTCACTTTAGAATCTTTTGTGCTCTTCTTTGTACTTAAAATGCTGCCACCCTGCTTGCTACTCCTGCCGTATACTCTTGATCTCTTCTTTGCTAATTCTTATTCATCTCTCAAATCCTAACTTTGATATCACCTTCTTGAGAAAGCTTTCCCTAACACCTTTCCCCTAACTCCCATTTAAATTGGTTCTGCTTTAACTATACTACAGAGCTGTGTTGTTGTTGTTGTAGTTCAGTCACTCAGTTGTATTCCACCGTTTGCGACCCCATGGACTGCAGCATGCCAGGTTTCCCTTCACTATCTCCCAAAGTTTGCTCAAACTCCTGTCCATTTAGTCAGTGATGCCATCTAGCCGTCTCATCCTCTGTTGCCCCCTTCTCCTGCCTTCAGTCTTTCCCAGCATCAGGATCTTTTCCAATGTGTTGGCTCTTTGCATCAGGTGGTGAAAGTATTGGAGCTTCAGCATCAGTCCTTCCAATGAGTATTCAGGGTTGATTTCCTTTAGGATTGACTGGTTTGATCTCCTTGCTGTCCAAGAGTCTCTCAAGAGTCATCTCTAGCACCACAGTTTGAAAGCATCAGCTCTTTGGCACTCAGCCTTCTTTATGGTCCAACTCTCACATCCGTACATGACTACTGGGAAAAACCATAGCTTTGACTATATGGACCTTTGTTGGCAAAGTGATATCTTTGCTTTTTAATATGTTGTCTAGGTTTGCCATAGCTTTTCTTCCAAGGAGCAAAGCTATAGTAATCAGAACAGTATGGTTCTGGCACAGAAACAGAACTGTAAATCAATAGAACAGGGTAGAAAGCCCAGAGATAAACTCATGCACCTATGGCCACCTAAACAAAGGAAGCAAGAGTGTGCAATGGAGAAAAAATAGTCTCCTTTATAAGCACAGTTCTGGGAAAACTGAACAGCTATTTGTAAAAGAATGAAATTAGGATACTCCCTAACACCATACACAAAAATAAACTAAAAATGGACTAAAGACCTAAAATGTAAGATCAGACACTGTAAAGCTCTCAGAGGAAAACATAGGCAGAGTACTCTTTAGTATAAATTGCAGCAAGATCTTTTTCAATCCACCTTCTAGAATAATGAAAATAATAACAAAAATAAACAGATGGGATCTAATTAAACTTGGAAGCTTTTGCACAGTAAAGGAAACCATAAACAAAACAAAAAGACAACCCTCAGAATGGGAGAAAATATTTGCAAACCAACAGGGATTAATCTCCAAAATACACAGCTCATGAAGTTCAGTATCAACAAATAACCCAATCAAAAAATGGGCAGAAAATTTAAATAGACATTTCTCCAAAGAAGACATACAGATGGCCAAAAAGTACAAGAAAAGATGCTCAACATTACTAAACGTCAGAGAAATGCAAATCAAAAGCACAATGAACTGAGTCAAAATGGCCATCATCAAGAATTTACAAACAATAAATAGGTGTGGAGAAAAGGGAACCCTCATACACTGTTGGTGAGAATGTAAATTGGTCCAGCCACTATAGAGAACAGTACAGAGGTTCCTTAAAAGACTAAAAATAGAACTACCATATAACCCAGCAATCCCACTCCTGGGCATATACCTGGACATAATTCAAAAAGATAAATGCACCCCAATGTTCATTGCAGCACTGTTTATAATAACTGACTTCCCTGGTGGCTCAGATGGTAAGTGTCTGCCTACAATGCGGGAGACCTGGGTTCAATCCTTGGGTTGGGAAGATCTCCTGGGGAAGGAAATAAGCAACCCACTCCAGTACCCCTGCCTGGAAAATCCCATGGACAGAGGAGCCTCGTAGGCTGCAGTCTGTGGGGTCACAAAGAGTTGGACATGACTGAGCGACTTCACTTCTTCGCTTTATAATAACCAGCACATGGATGCAAGCTAAATGTTCATCAACAGAGGAATAGATAAAGAAGTTGTGGTACATATATACAATAGAATATTATTCATCCATAAAAAGGAACAAAATAATGACATTTGCAGCAGCATGAATGGACCTAGGGATTGTCATACTGAGTGAACTAAGCCAGACACAGAGAGACAGATATCGTAGGGTAGCAGTCTAAAAAAAAAGTTACAAGTGAACTTATTTACAAAACAGAAGTAGAGTCACAGATAGAACAAACTTAGAGTTACCAGGGTTTATGAAGGGAGAGGGATAAATTGGGACTCATGTATACAAACTACTATATATAAGGTAGATAACTAATTAGAACCTGCTGTATAGCACACAGAACTCAGTACTTTGTAATGGTCTATATGGGAAAAGAATCTTTAAAAAAAACAGAGAGTGAATATATTTATATGTATGAATGATTCACTTTGCTGTATACCTGAAACTAACACAGTATTGTAAATTAGCTATACTCCAATACAAATGTTAAAAAAAACTGACAAGAAAAAAAAAATAAATTGACTCTGCTTTAAATGATAAAATAAATATTCTCCTGAAAAAGATCAATGTAATTTACTGAAGGGGTTGTAGTTATGGAATACATTTTAGCTTTTAGTTTTGAATTCTTATTTGGATAACCTGAGTTTCTGGTTGTAAATTTCTTTAGTATTTTTTTTATGGCCCCCAGGGAGCCTTTTACTTGCTACTGTGTTTCAAAAGAAGAGAAATATGAGATGAGGATTTGATGAGTAGTTAAGTATTTCTAAGGGTATCATTTCAGCCTCTTATTCTTATTAAGAATGTAGGTAACCTCAAGAATATATGTATACATAGGTATTTCTGTAGAGGAATAGTGTTGGTCGGCTTCTTGACTTTGAGATACTGAAATTCTGGTCTTAGTAGTATGTTCCCTAAGTAAGATGCTGGGAAGGGAAGTGATCCAACTAAAGATAACTGACCTTTTCTATAGAGCAGTGTATTTCAAACTTTTTTGATCTAGCCCAGAGTAAGAAATAGATTATTTTTGCATAGCACAGTAGGTATGTACACATATGTATTTATAAAACTGAAACAAAGTTAAATGAAATAACTTTATTTTTTTTTTTACTACTTAGGATATACTCTGATGTTTCTGGTTCTGTTCTCTTCCATTAAAACATTGCTGACCACAACCCCTGAATTGATTTCAGGAGTCATGGATTACAATCCTGACTAATGGATTACAACGAGCCATTTGGAAACTCTCTGATAGAAGTAGCTGGTGACTAAAATCTATTCACACTGGCCAGCTAAATAAGCAGAATCACAGCAAAGTGGGAATGCTTGGTATGGGAAGGACATGAGTAACGGTTACTGACTACTTGTGATGTGTGCAGCCTTAGTACATATTTTATACTCACTACAGTGTTGTAGAGTCATCAGTCTTCCTGTTTTATGTGGAGAAACAGGCTCAGAGAGGCAAGTATCTTGCTTAAGGTCACATAATAGCAAAGGGCAGAACTCAAATTTGGAGTTAGTCTGCCTAACTCCAAAGCCCAAGCATTTGCATCATGTTACTGTGACTCCCAGGTAAGTAATACTGCAATAGACATGCTAAACTTAGAAGGGAATTAGTGACATTTAGGTGTCTTCAAAATTTTATAGTGGAAAATAACAATAAAAAGCCCCATTAAATGTGAGTTGAGACAGGCATAAACATTGACAAACAGTTAAATAGTGATAGATTATATTGGCTTTCCAGGGAGCTTAAGTTCTTCATGCCTCTGCTCATCCAAGAGGTAGAGGTAATATCCTTAAGGCTGAGATATAGGATTTTCTTGTTAGTAAGGTAAGTGAAATGTTCAAAGGCTTTACTATTGCACCAGAGCAGATAATAAGGCAATTAGAACTGTTAAATTGATGAAACACCAGACTGGGATGAATTATATCATGAACTGCAAAGAAACAAGAAATTTTATGGCAATTTTTGAGACCTGACGATGAAAGATATATCAGTAAAGTGAAGAGAAATTGATAGTTAAACTTAAAGTGCTATATTTATTGACCTGAAAACCCAACTAAGCATTTTAGGGTCAGTTTCAGAATATTATTTATCAGCTTTGTAAATAGAAAAGATTATCAGTCTGTGCTGATAGTTTGATTTCCTCTATTAATAAAGTGAATTTAAGATGTATTTCTTTCTTTCCATTTTTGCACTGTAACACACCCTGGGGACCATCTAGTCCAGCCCCCTCATTTTACAGATGTTGAACCTGCAATCCAGAGAAATTAAGTGGCTTACCCAAGATCATATTACAGAGTAGTCAAGAATTAGAACCAAAACGTGACATCCCATTGGCTTATTAACTTGTTTGACCTGAGTAGGATCATTGGTAAATTACTTCTTACATAAGCTAATTTATAAAATACTCTGTTTTCTTTAAAATTTTCATCACATAAAGAACCTCACTGCTAATGAAGTGCACTTTTTGCCAAAGAAAGCTGGGAAACAGTTACTGGAGGTGGCTAGCCTTTAATGGAAGAAATGACATTTGAGGTAGGTAGATCTTGAGTGAGTGATCAAGATGAGGAGGCGAGGATCCAGAAGGGGAGTCATGTCCCCTTAGCAAAGGAAATAGAAATCTCCAGGTCTCATTTAGGGAGTGAATAGGGCATACTTGGGGCACTTTATGGACATTGTGATAGTTATGTAAGAAGCATGGAGTGTACAATGAGAAATACTGCTGGGGTGGGGTGTCTTTAATGTCGTTTTGAGAAATTTGGAATCCTATAGACATTGTTTCTATTTATTGAATTATCTGAGTAAAGCAAAGGAATTCTAGTAACTGTTTGAAGGCTGCATTGTCCAGATAAAGAGAACAGTTGATTCCTAGTATTTTTTCTTTTCCCAGCTAGATTTTTTTAACTTCAGACCAACTTGATCTGTGTTGGGTGATGTTTAGTTAAGTGCTATGTAGTAGTAGTTGCACAATCAGTGTTTATTTAAAATGGATGAGTTTCTGCTTTGGGAATTTCTTATTAGTGGCAGTAATCATATTTTTTGTTATTTTGTTTATAATGTAAACCAGAATATATGTAAAGTGTGCACCAAATAATAAAGAATGAACAATAATCATAGAGGTATGTGAAGCACAAATTAAGCCAGATAAACTTGAATGCTCTTATTGTGTTACCTTTTTAATAGGTTGGAATTACAAAATTCATATTCAGTAGGTGGGAAGCTAATATCTAATTTTCACTAGCATGGTTAATACTATTTTAAGAAAATGAAAATAAATTCTAGTTAGTTGTCAACATGGGCTAAAAAATTAGCAGTTGGATCACACCAGAAGTAATGATGGCATCACATTGAATTGGTGGTGTTCTGTATGGCGACATAGGTGTTATATTAAATACAGTTTTATTTAAATTATATTAATTATCTGAAAGAAAGCATGCAAGAAAATCCACAAAGATGCAAAATTTGGATTGTAATTAGAACAGAGCTGAGAAGAACTAGAGTGATGGGGCATACCTAGGTAAACATAATGAAATTTCCTTTGAAAAATTAATTCCCTTGAGAGGAAAATGGAGCAAATTAAATACAGTAAAAATGTTTTATTTCTAATTTGGCATTTGCCAATGAGTGAAAGTTGAGTATCTCAGTTAAGAGCCTCTCTTTCCATGTTGTGATTCTTTGTATCCAGGATATTAGTAAACAAAATCTCTTCATAGTATCTAAAATCAATATATATATAATTCCATAGGATATAGACACCCATTTGTTTATGGAGAAAATATTTACGATTGATAGAGAGTCTGTAACAGGAAACTTGTAATCAGTCTTCGTGGAGAAGCTTTATGTCTAGGAAATGTTTTCAGTAATTGAATCATTTCAGTGTCCTGAATCACTAATTGAGATGTGTTCATTTTTTTGTTTAAAGAGAAAAGATTATAATACGTTTCCCCATCTATCAGTATTGCCCACCCTGAATATTAAATTAATGAGACTCAACTGGACATGGAACAACAGACTGGTTCCAAATAGGAAAAGGAGTACGTCAAGGCTGTATATTGTCACCCTGCTTATTTAACTAATATGCAGAGTACATCATGAGAAATGCTGGGCTGGAAGAAACAAGCTGGAATCAAGATTGCCGGGAGAAATATCAATAACCTCAGATATGCAGATGACACCACCCTTATGGCAGAAAGTGAAAAAGAACTAAAGAGCCTCTTGATGAAAATGAAAGAGGAGAGTGAAAACGTTGGCTTAAAGCTCAACGTTCAGAAAACTAAGATCATGGCATCTAGTCCCATCACTTCATGGGAAGTAGATGGGGAAACAGTGGAAACAATGTCAGACTTTATTTTTTTGGCCTCCAAAATCACTGCTGATGGTGACTGCAGCCATGAAATTAAAAGACGCTTACTCCTTGGAAGGAAAGTTATGACCAACCTAGATAGCATATTGAAAAGCAGAGACATTACTCTGCCAATAAAGGTCCATCTAGTTAAGGCTATGGTTTTTCCAGTGGTCATGTATGGATGTGAGAGTTGGACGGTGAAGAAAGCTGAGCACTGAAGAATTGATGCTTTTGAACTGTGGTGTTGGAGAAGACTCTTGAGAGTCCCTTGGACTGCAAGGAGATCCAGCCAGTCCATCCTAAAGGAGATCAGTCCTGGATGTTCATCGGAAGGACTGATGTTGAAGCTGAAACTCCAATACTTTGGCCACCTGATGCAAAGAGCTGACTCATTGGAAAAGACCCTGATGCTGGGAAGGATTGGGGGCAGGAGGAGAAGGGGGCGACAGAGGATGAGATGGTTGGATGGCATCACTGACTTTTTGGACATGCGTTTGGGTAAACTCCGGGAGTTGGTGATGGACAGGGAGGCCTGGCGTGCTGTGATTCATGGGGTCGCAAAGAGTAGGACATGACTGAGCGACTGAACTGAACTACCAAGAAATTACCTCTGAAGTCTTCTAGAAATTTCTCCATCTGAAAAATAAAAATAAAAATGTTAGTTGCCTTTCACTTTACCAGTAAACTAAAATACTCTTGTGAAAAAGTGCTTTCTTATCCACATAAATCTTAAAGCCATAAGGGTAAGATTGATATACCTGGCTATATACACGTTATGAAAAAATTTCTCTAGGGGAACAGAACAAAAAAGGAGGTAAAAGGAAGAAAAATCAAATAAAGTAGACAAATAAATGACATATTGAGCCAGGTATTTACCAACTACATGACAGATAAGGGATAAGATCTAGAATTCTTATGAATTAATAAGAGAGGGGAACACTCCATCATAAAAAATATGAAGGAAATTTCCATACAAAGAAAGGATTAGATTACATATGAACTATAATAGTAACACTGTGAACTACATGTGTTTGTAAGTACTTAATAGGTATTAACCCACTTAATTCTCCCAGCTGCTAATGTTGTCCTTGCTTTACCATTGAGAAGACGGAAGCACCAAGAATTTAAGTAACTTGAACCAGTGGAACCAGCAAGTTCAGAAAGTCATACTGTATCCTTTAATGACTCTAACTAATCACAAAATACAAATAAGCACAGGTCTGATATCATCCCCTGGTGGCTGAGTGGTAAAGAATCTGCCTGTAGTACAGGAGATGTGGATTTGATCCCTGGGTTGGGAAGATCCCTGGAGAAGAAAATGGCAACCCACTCCAGTATTCTTGCCTTGGAAATCCTGTGGACAGAGGAACCTGGGAAATCCCATGGACAAAGGGCTGGTGGTCTACAGTCCGTGGACTTGAAGAAGAGTCATACATGACTAAACGACTAAAAACAACAAAAATGATATTATTGGTCACCTGTAATATTGGCATAAATGAAAATACCAAGTGTGGGTGAGAGAAATGGACTTGCTTCTCACTGTTGATGCAAATGTCAGTTGGTACAGTCTTTGTGGAGGACAGTTTGGCAGTGCATATCACTAAATAAAATGTACATACTACCCTTAGAAGCCACGATGAGATTTTCCCTTAAATGCAGTCAAGGATATTAGATGTATGTACGATTATGTTCATCTAAGTATTTTTTTAATAATATTTAAAAATCCCTGTAGAAGGAAATGGCAACCCACTCCAGTATTCTTGCCTGGAGAATTCCATGGACAGAGGAGGCTGGCAGGCTACTGTCCATGGGGTCACAACATTTGGGCTTCCCCCGTGGCATTAGTGGTAAAGAATTTGCCAATACAGAAGACACAAGAGATGGGGGCTGGATCCCTAGGTCGGGAAGATCCCCTGGAGAAGGAAATGGCAACCCACTCCAGTATTCTTGCCTAAAGAAAATCCCATGGACAGAGGAACCTGGTGTGCTGTAGTCCATGGAGTCAAAGAGTTAGATATGACTGAGTAACTGAGCACACATAATTATGTTCATCTCAGTATTTATGATGCTATTTTAAAGTTGGAAGTAATTTAAATTCTCACTGATACTGCTTAAAATCAGTGAAACACTATACATACATTTATTAAAAAATACCTGATATAAGGATGTATGCATTGACATGGAAGGACTTTCACCAACTATTGAATGAGACTAAATGAGGCTGGAAGAAACACAAGCTGGAATCAAGATTGCCGGGAGAAATATCAGTAACCTCAGGCATGCAGATGACACCACCCTTATGGCAGAAAGTGAAGAAGAACTAAAGAGCCTCTTGATGAAAGTGAAAGAGGAGAGTGAAAAAGTTGGCTTAAAGCTCAACGTTCAGAAAACTAAGATCATGGCATCTGGTCCCATCACTTCATGGCAAATAGATGGGGAAACAGTGTCAGACTTTATTTTTTGGGCTCCAGAATCACTGCTGATGGTGATTGCAGCCATGAAATTAAAGGATGGTTACTCCTTGGAAGGAAGGTTATGGCCAACCTAGATAGCATATTTAAAAGCAGAGACATTACTTTGCCAACAAAGGTCCGTCTAGTCCAGGCTATGGTTTTTCCAGTGGATGGATGTGAGAGTTGGACGGTGAAGAAAGCTGAGCGCCACAGAATTGATGCTTTTGAACTGTGGTGTTGGAGAAGACTCTTGAGAGTCCCTTGGACTGCAAGGAGATCCAATCAATCCATCCTAAAGGAGATAGTCCTGGATGTTCATTGGAAGGACTGATGTTGAAGCTGAAACTCCAATACTTTGGCCACCTCATGCGAAGAGTTGACTCATTGGAAAAGACCCTAATGCTTTTAGGTAGGATTGGGGGCAGGAGGAGAAGGGGACGACAGAGGATGAGATGGTTGGATGGCATCACTGACTCGATGGACATGGGTTTGGGTAAACTCCGGGAGTTGGTGATGGACATGGAGGCCTGGTGTGCTGCGGTTCATGGGGTTGCAAAGAGTCGGACACAGCTGAGCGACTGAACTGAACTGAACTGAAATGAGGTCACTGTGAGAGAAGGGATAGTTGGCACACTGTAAGCATATGGTAACTATTAAATGGATGGATGGATGGATGGATGGATGGATAGGAGAATACGGTATAGTGGAAAGAGTATGACACTTGAAACTCGAAGGCTTCTATCCTTGTTCCCTGTTAGTAACAACAGATGGCTTGAATTTAAGCTTTTTAAAACATTGATGTTCCACAAATATTTCTTTTAAAAGAAGCAATTCAGCTTGCATTAACATCTGTATTCATTTTTTAGGGCTGTCAATACAAAATTACTGCAAACTGGGTGACTTAACACAGCCAAAATTTATTCTCACATTTCTGAAGGCTAGAAGTCTGAAACCAAGGTGTCAGCAAATCATGCTCTTTCCTTCATTCTTCCATGCCTCTTCTAGTTTATGATTGCCAACAATCCTTGGTATGCCTTGGCTTTTGGTAGTATACATCTGGTCTCTGCTTCTGTCTTCACATGGTCTTCTTCCTTGTGTGTCTCTTATAACGACACGAGTCATTGGACTTAGAGCCCACCCCAATCAATTGTGTCTACAAAGACCTTATTTCCAAATGAGATCACATTCTGAGGTTCTGGGACAGACATGAATTTTAGGCAACACTGTTCGACTCCATACAACATTTCAGTTGAATGTGGCCTCAAGGATGGAGTCTTACTGAATAGTCAAACTTTCAAGTTTTACTTTAAAAAAAAACCACCAAAGGATTATTTAAATTTAATCATTCTAAAACATTATAAAATACTTTATATACCAGTATTAATACTTAGTATTATATTAAAATGCTACCTAAGAAACTAAAAATAAGATTTAACCTCAGGATAAAATAAAAGCAGTATTTAATAGGTCATAATAAAGATGCACAAAGATGTCTGAGAGAATGGTTTCTAGTCTTGTAAGACTAGACTATTAACTGATTGACTGGATTATCTTCTCCACAAGGAGTATGTTAGTAGGAAGGAAGCTTGATCAACAAAAGTGCAAAATAGAAAATCACAGAGTAAATGTTGGTTTTGTTCACCTAAGCCTTGTCCAGGAGATGGGGGTTTTCAGAGTATACCAAAATAGAAAATCACAGAGTAAATGTTGGTTTTGTTCACCTAAGCCTTGTCCAGGAGATGGGGGTTTTCAGAGTATACTTTTACTGTCTGTAAGACCACTCTGTTTTCACTTTTTAACAGTGGAGCTTTTTTCCCTCTAAAAGAAATCTTAAATAGATTTCAAGCACATGAAACAGCGAAAAAAACAAAGAGCTTCTAAGATACCTCCTTAGAATGCTAATGCTCCAAGAAAAGACTGAAAAGTACTTAAGCTATGAAATAATTTTGTTTTTCTAATTCTCATTTTTTTGGTACCATACTTACCAATGAATTTTCTGGTAAGGCTATCGTTTTACATATAGGTCTGCCTATCATAAGAGAGTGGGCTTGCCTTTCAGAAGAGACTTTTTTCTAGTGCTAATAACAATTATGCTTGTCACTGGATGTTAATAAATTGGCATTCTAGCATTATAAGTCAGCCTCAATAATCAGCATTGTTCTGCACCTCCCTCTCCCACCTTTTTAATTTGGCCGCACTAAGCCTGTGGCGCATGGGCTTGTCTTCTGGAGCACAGGCTCTAGAGGGTTCAAGCTCAGTTGTGGCTCATGGGCTTAGTTGCTGGGATCTTAGTTTCCTGACCAGGGACCAAACCGGTGTCCCCTGCTTTGGAAGACGGGTTCTTAACTGCTGGACCACCAGGGAAATCCCAGTGTTGTTCTACCCTTAAGACATGATTCCATTCTTGGTGGGCTGATGAAATTAAATTTGAGCCTAAGAACCAGAACTTTAGCTGTGATTAATGGACCAAGGAAGGAAAAGTATTTTACTAAGGCCCTTCAATCCTAAAGGAAATCAGTCTTGAATATTCATTGGAAGGACTGATGCTGAAGCTGAAACTCCAATACTTTGGCCACCTGATGCAAAGAACTGACTCATTGGAAAAGACCCTGATGCTGGGAAAGATTGAAGGCAGGAGGAGAAGGGGACGACAGAGGATGAGATGGTTGGATGGCATCACCTACTCCATGGACATGAGTTTGAGTAAGCTCCGGGAGTTGGTGATGGACAGGGAAGCCTGGCGTGCTGCAGTCCATGGGGTTGTAGAGAGTTGGACAGGGCTGAGTGAACTGACTGAACTGGAGGCCCTTCAAGTAGACTACCTCCTGACCTTTCCAGTAGAACATAACCATACATGTTGTCAGGTCCATGAGTATTAGTTTTTTTCTCATTTGAATTTCTATTAGAAGTTTGTTTTTAAACAGAGCATATCATTTAACCTTTTTTTTTTTCTTTTTACCCTTCCTGATCCTGCTGCTCCTCATTTAACCTTTTTTAATATTCACATTTATTGCTGTCCTTTATGATAAATAAAAGTAAGATCCGTTTAGGGGATTATCAAGTTGTTGAGGCCTTTATATTCTCCTTGAAGTGCTCCTAACTGCCTTGCTTTATATGGTTCTTCTTTCTCTTCCCTGTTCAGATTTTCATCATTGCTTTCTCTGTCAGCACACCTGTGTCTATGGCACTAATTTTCCCCTTCATTATTGATTACCTTAAAACACAAGAAACCAAAATTGTATGTAAATTTATAAGAAACCAAATTTATAGAAATATACTTAAAGAGTAACTGTTCTGAATGAGGATGTGACGATCTCTCCTATAAATCA